>NC_037673.1:10357972-10461811 GCF_003255815.1 Theropithecus gelada | reverse complement strand
CCCACCCTTCCACACACGCACACACACACCCTTCCACACACATGCACACACACACCCTTCCACACCCATGCACACACACCCCCCACCCTTCCACACACATGCACACACACCCCCCCACCCTTCCACACACATGCACACACACGCACCCTTCCACCCTTCCACACACATGCACACACACGCACCCTTCCACCCTTCCACACACATGCGCACACACACACCCACCCTTCCACGCGCACACGCACACACACCCCCTTCCACGCACATGCGCACACACACCCACCCTTCCACGCACACGTGCACACACACACACCCACCCTTCCACACACACACACACACCCACCCACCCTTCCACACACATGCACACACAGTGGCAGGCTGATGTGTTAGCTGACAAGTGGGATAAAACCTCAGGCCCTTCACAGTTTTGGGTGTAACGAGGGTAAGCTTAGAGGGTGATGTGACTTGCCGATTGTCCGTCAGCTAAGCCAAAGTGGCAGGGGCTGAAGAGCAGTCAGAACCCAGCCTCCTGCGCCAGGGCCAGCACCTTGACTGTCACATGTCTGCCTCCGCTGTGTGACCAAGGAGCCTCCCAGACTTTAATGTGCTTGCAGATCACCTGAGAATCTGGTCGGAATGCAGATTCTGCCTCAGCAGGGCTAGGGTGGGCCTGAGACTGTTTCTCCTGAGCTCCCAGAGTTCGTGGTGCTGCTTGTTCCCCACCACGCTGTGAGCAGTGCTCATCTGAGACACGCGCACCATCCCAGTCTCTGCAGTGCAAGTGAGGCCTACACATTTCAGAAATGTGTGAACACTGTGTTAAAGGAGGAAAATTGTTCATGAACAGTTTATTCTTTCACTGTGGGTGAGTAATGATAATTTCCTAATTGGCCACCATATTTATAAGGACTCCAGAGTATAAATGACAACTGTCCAACAGGCAGAATTGAACGTTTTTTTTCCCATGGGACTTGAATCTATTTTGAAAGCATCTGTGATGTGTCCTGTTGAGTTTATGATTATGTCTCATCTTAATCGGGCCTTGGAGAATGAGAAGTTTAGAAGATTGTCCCTGGTATGACTTAAGCAATTCAGCAACATTCAGGAAGTCTAATAGCCAAATAACAGCAAATACAGCTACCTTTAGACCAGGTGCTTTACAAACTTAGTCTTATTTAGTCTTCACATCCTACAAGGTAAGTGGTGGGACTCTCTTTTATGGTCAAGGACATCTACTGAGAAAGACTAATGACATGCCTAAGGCCATTAGCAAAGTAACTGACAAATAAGATGTGAATCCAAATGTGTCTGACTCCAAAGACTTCCAGTCTCCTGCCCACCGTTTCTGCTCTGTTAACTAGTCATCTTTCCCCAAAGAGTTATGGGGAAATTATTGAGAAGAAGGCCTAAAATCCTACTTCAAATGTTTAAGCTGAGAGTCATCTTTTCAGCACTAGGATTGTGTTATTAGGTACTGATTTGCATCAAGCTCATTTAAGACAGAGGAGTTTCAGTGATTTTCCTTTTACCCCAATTGTCAACTGAAGCTTTGGGGCTTTACAAGACACCCCGGCAGTGTTGGAGCAGCTCTGCAGTGGCACTGGCTTCTGCGGAGGCTCCCTGCCTCCACCGGAAGGTCAGCTGCTGCCCTGGTGAGTCTTCAGATCTTGCAGGCAGGAGCCTCAGAACCAGGAACACAATTGAACTCTCAGAAATCCCTGGCCAAGCGTGCAGGAGCCCACGCACCTCAGGACTAGAGATAGCCCAAGCTCAGGACCCGATATAACTATGTCAGAGGCTAGCGATTGGAGACTTTCAAGGCACTGCAAAGAAAGGAAATTAGACTGGAAAAGTACAAATAAGAGGAAGCTGGAGCCAGGGTAAAAACCAATGACTCACCTCTACCAAATTAGTGATGACTATAAGTGGAAAAAAAATAAGCCTGAAATGGGAAGGGTGGTGCCAAATGGGCCCAAAACAAACACAGCTGAAGAATGGAAGGTTTGTTTTCACTTTGCCAGGGATTCCAAATGTGATCAGAGATAGAAACAAATGCAGCCGTTTCCCAGCCTTAATGAGGCCAAGCCCATGGGGTGTTGGGTCAGAGGGGAGCCTGAAGGGGAGAGAGGTGAGCAAGAAGCTCAGGTCGGCACGCAGCTGCAGAACCCCCGCCTTCTCCTCCTGGGGGGAGGAGGGAGCTACACCCCCTTGCGGCTTTTGGGTTTTCGAGAGCTTGACTCTGTCCAGATGGCTGCGTGCCCCGGTGAGAGGCCCGGGGGAGCACCAGCACTCTGCCCTCCAAGTCACTGGAGCCCTCATCCCTTAGGGACGCAGAAACAGAAAGGAGGAATGTTTCCTCTGCGGCTTTAGTTTGACCCCACCCAGGCTGAGCCTTTGGTCTGTTAGTTCATTTACTGGTTATAACTTTTTGAAAATCCTGGACCACATTTATGACTCCTAAATCAAGCAATTTAGGTACACAGAGTCTGCAAGAGCCAGACTCCCCTGGTCTATCTCGAAATGTGTGTAAAGCATTTAGTCTAGGAAAGCCCTAAGCTGATGGGCCCTGGGATGCTAGCCCATTGCTCCTGGGTGGCCCCTGGTAAATCATGAACCTTTGGTGCCTGTTTCCTCATCTGTAGCACAAGATTTGTGCATGTGTCTGTTTCTCTTACGGGATTTTTATGGAGAAAAGAAAATGAGGGGAAAATAGGAATATCTGTAAGCTTTGAAAAGAACTAAAAGCACAGCACGAGTTAATAGCAGTCCCATTTTCATGGGGTTCCTGTTATGGAAGTGGAACCTTGCTAGACTCTGAAGAAAATAAGAAAGTATAAGTCAGTCCTCAAGAACCTTCCAGAGATTGATTAATCCTCACCGAGGCCATCTGCATTCCTTTGGTGGCAGAGTAGTTCCTGGGTAGGTATTTATAAATCATTTCAGGCTTAAACAGGATTAGAGGTGCTGTGCTTTTAAATCGTTTTAATTTAGAGTTTTTACCGGAAATTATCCTATAACATTTTGAGGGTAGCACAAGGAAATAGATTGCCTTTGCTGTATGGTGCCTTGAAGACATCCCACAGGTTTACTTTTTTGCTGTATGTTTTTTCTGCACCCAAACGATGCACCATTTGTATTTTGGCATTTACTTCAATAATCTTCCAAGTAGACACCTGGCAAGTATACTTGGATAGCAAACAGTCCTCTAAGATGCAGAGCAAGATGTGCGAGTCTCCTTCTGTATCCTTAGGAGTTCTGTCAACACAGAAGGTGTCACGACTCAGCATTGTAATGAAGATGAAGATTATGGCATATAATAACATGTAGGACCGACTCAGACCGGAGATCTTTAATGAGGTAGGAGCTTGGTTTCACACGTTCTTTTGCTTTAGTATCTGGCCTGGAGCCTGTGATAGAATCTCTCCTCAGAAAGGGCTACGTGTTAATTAGTGGCTGTAGCATACTGCCTTTTTCTTTACTTAAAATGCTCAAGAACTGTTTTGTTTCTTGCCTGGGTCTTCTTAATGATTGTTTCTGTATGTTCCTCCATTCCTTCTCTGCTATTTCTTCCCCCGATATCCCAATGAAATGAGCTTCACAAGAGTAGTTTTGCTCAGATGACCCAAAGGAGCTAAGTACTATTTCCACAGTTTTGCAGCCACTGAATTGTTCTTACAAGGCATCATGCTGCAAAACAAGGACTGGCCTAGAAGACCTGAGCTGACCACTGCACTGATAGCCAGCTGAGCGGCCCTGTGCACATCAAATTATATTTACAGGATAGACTATGTGTAGGGAGTTGAATTAATTGCCATGGCTTTTACCATTCTTATCTTCTAATTTTTTTTGACCTGATGGGCTATTATTACAGTATCTTCCGTCTCTATCAGTGTGAGTTTGTTATTGTAAGTGCTGTTTTACAGGGACTGAACATTTAGCTTTTCTTTTTTAATTGCTTACTCTTTTAGAGGAGACGGTGATGGCAAGAGGGAGGAGACATGGCAAAATACATAAGGCATATCTGTCTATATTTCTTTGGCATTGACATTTCATCAAGGGACATGACTCTGAAAGATGGCTGTCCCTTCTAATGGCTGGACTTTGCGGCTGCAGTGGCCAGAAGCATAAAGACGTGTAAAGAGGATTTTTCGGTACATCGAACACTGAATGTCTTGCTCTGCAGCTTCTGTGATTGATATTCGGTTCTGTGGGCTCCTTCCTTCCTAAGTGCAGTCTGTAAAGGATGGTGGGGAATAGTAATTTCAAGAAAGATTTGGCATGAGTATCAGTCGTTGGGTGGTGGGTGTGAGAAGGGCGTTGCTGTTGGTGGGTAAAGTGTCGTCACTTAGATGTTGTCATTTTCCCCCATATAGTTTTCATTAAGGTGACATTCTTGTGGCATCTGGGTCCGGGCAGGGTATAGCAGCCAGCATCTGACCATCTGCAGTCGTGAAAATATATATATATATATATATATATGTGGCGAGAGAGAGAGTGTGTTTATTAAGTATTAACTTACACAATCACAGGGTCCCACAGTAGGCTGTCTGCAAGCTTCAGGAGCAAGAAGAGCCAGGTCCGAGTCTCAAAACTGAAGAACTTGGAGTTTGATGTTCAAGGGCAGGAAGCATCCAGCATGAGAGAAAGACGTAGGCCAAGAGGTGAGGCCAGTCTCTCGCTTCATGTTTTTCTGCCTGCTTCATATTTGCTGATGGCTGATTAGATGGTGCCCACCAGATGAAGGGTGGATCTGCCTTCTCCAGCCCACTGACTCAAATGTTAATCTCCTTTGACAACACCCTCACAGATGCACCCAGGATCAATATTGCATCCTGCAATCCAATCAAGTCGACACTCATTATTAACCACCACAAGTCCATCCCTTGTCAGCTTGAACCCATGCACATTTCCTGAGATCATACATCTTCAAATAAATACAGTAATAAGGTCATAATTACACCCAACATAATACAGCTATCCTTTGTACAACCAGAAATGCACCGATCCCTAACCCAAATACTATTACATAAGGTTAACAATACTTAAATGCTGACGAGGTCAATAAATCTTATGTCACATGATAAAGGAAAAGGAAATAAAATAAAGATATTTTCTTCGTACAAGCATATACATGCACAAATATGTTTTTAGCAAAAGAAGGAGGAAATACTCATGACAATTACAGTCCCCATTTCTGGAGCCGGTCACATGGTCGTAGCTGGTATTGATGACTACCTTCTTCTACCCAGTCTGTATTCCCCTTGCCTTCAGCAAGCACCTCAGCAGGTCATGGTTTTTACCCTGGTGGAGTGACCCAAACCTTCATTCTTGAGGGGTCTGAGCCATTTGTAGTCCTGCCTGGGCTGTTGTAGTTTCCCATCGACCTTAATCACAGGGCATGGTAAGACTAAGAGATGCCCTAATAGGTCTCCTGTATTCCATGCGTACTCTTCCTTACCTCCGTTGTGGAGTAGTAGACTGATTTCATCTAGAGAGTCTAGGTCAATCAGCCCAGCCAACACTGAAACTCTCTTCTTAGCCTGTTGACTTAAGGTAAGAAGAGCCTAAAGTGTCCAGGCGGCAATCTTAACTCCAGTTGAATGAAATCATGGTTGTGTCTCCTGGTAGCAGCGTTCCTCCCTTTGGAACTAAGACCTCTAGGCTAGCAGAACGTAATGTTGTGGAGACAAGAAGCAAAAATTTTGCCAGTGGATCATTAGGGGTGATGGTGAATGGTGCCACTCCCACTTCCACCCCTTAATTACTGGACCCGTGAATCCTGGCTATGGGAGAAACAGTATCATATATTGGAGGCTGATTGAGAGCATACACAGCCTTCTGGAGAACTTTGCCCCAGCCCTACAAAGTATTGTCACCTAGTTGGTGTTGTAATTGTGACTTCAAAAGGCCATGGTGCCCACCCAATTAAGGGTGGGTCTGCCTTCTCCAGCCCACTGACTCAAATGTTAATCTCTTTTGACAACACCCTCACAGACGGACACACCGGGATGAATATTGCATCCTTCAATCCAATCAAGTTGACACTCAGTACTAACCATCACAGTTAGTATAGGGGCCTACCCACAAATATCTAGACTTCAAAAGAGTGTACTTTGCATGATAGATGTGTTCCTGAAAAGTTTATTGTAAAGCACAATTTCTCTTAGTTGCATTTTATCTTCTTACCAACAGTTTCAGGGCTTATCCAGCTTCATTCTGCCCACTCTTTCTTCACCAATGGAGCTCAGTTTCTGTGTCCCCTGTCACATTCTCATCACCTTGAAAATGGGAAATAATTGGCAGGCAACCCTAGGACACCACACTTCTAAAATTGACCACAGCTATCAGCTAAAGGGAGCAATGCTAGTATGAGGGGCCCACACTGAGTGAGATGGACATTAATGAAAGCAGCCCTGGGTTGATACTCACATCCTCTGCTGGAGACATTAACAGCAGTGTTTATCTCTGCTAAATCTGGGCATGGTGTATCATTGAGAGGTTTCCTGTCAGGTCCAATTTGGGATCATCAAATTAATTGTTACACGTGACAAGCTGACATGCAAAGAAAGCGATAAATACCTCAGTGCCTTGTTGGAATTCCATGGTGAGTTCCTAGGGCCGGGGGCATGAACGATAAATGAGGCTGATGGCCTCCCTGCCTACAGCAGCCTGTCCATTCTCTCTGTGGCATCGGAAAACTCACCCCTGTTTTCCTTGAGACCTTAGTTAACTCACTCACTTCCTAACAATTGTGTTAATTCTTCTTAGCATTTTTCTTTTCCTTCCGAGAGGTGCTATGTACGTAGAAATGACCCAGCAGCTTCTTCAAAAGTACCTTGCTGGGTCCTCAGGAACTGCCTGATAATTGACCCACAAGACATTGCCAGTGTGCCTGCGTTTCTCAAGCTCAGAAGATTTTGCTGTAGGAACCCACTGGCAGCTCAGGCTTCTTCTACTCCATGTCCCCAAGGGTGGAATGGTGCAAAGTGTGGCCAGGAGCGGTTTAGACCCGGAGTGAGTGGCACCTGGAGGTGGGTGGGGCATCAGCCTGATGGTTGGGAAGTTGCTCCTGTTGCTGTCCTGGGCCCTGTAATCTGGCTGCCATTCCTATTACTTCACAAATACTCCCTAGTGCAGGTACAGCAGCATCCTCCCAAGGACCAAACCCAAGGGACATCAGGCTACTGTGTCTTTAACCTCTCCAACATTTTACGTTTGGGGCCTCGTCCTCTCCTCCAAAAACAGGAACTCAGCAACTGTCCACATAACTCCCTGTACTTTGGGCACAAGCAAATTTAAGTCACATTCGTGGCACAACTCTGAAAGACACGGAGACCCTTATGGCCTGCGTATCTGTATATTCATATGTGTTAATCCATTTTTGCACTATAGCAGTGTAAATACCTGAGACTGGGTAATTTATAAGAAAAGAGGTTGAATTGGCTCATGGTTCTGCAGGCTGAACAGGAAACATGGCAGCTTGTGCTTCTGTGGAGACCTCAGGGAGCTTCCAATCATGGCAGAAGGCAAAGGGGGAGCAGGCGTCTCACATGGTGTGAGCAGGAGCAAGGAGAGCAAGAGGGGAAGTATTGCACACATTTAAACAACGAGGTCTCACGAGAGCTCACTCACAACCACAAGGACTGTACCAGGGGGATGGTGCTAAACCGTTCATGAGAAATCCACCCCCATGATCCAGTCGCCTCCCACCAGGCCCAACCTCCAACCTTAGGGATTACGATTCGACATGAGGTTTGGTGGGGACACAGATCCCCATATTGCCGTGTATCTGAATATCTGTGCTTCCTCACTTTTCAAATCCTTTTGAATTTTTTTCTTTATATTTTTCCTGACTTTGTTTTTATTTGTATTACCTGTTTTCTTGCCGGAAGAAGTATGAAGTACAAATATCAAAATGTTACTTTAAATTGTAATTTTTTTAAGATTTAATAACAAGGTCTCCTGATAGGTCTGATCACTGCCATCACTTTAGAGTAGTGATGAATGTCAACAGTATTTCTAGGTATCTGCAACAACAGGAATGTGATATAAAACTATTAATATCTGTGATTTCTGTTGATGAAAAAGTTACAGGCACTGCTGATACTGCTGAGTTCACCCTGAGAAGGCATGCTAAATATCAGTCAGATGTCAGTGGAGATAAAGATGGAGGGTTGGTTGGTTGGTTTGTTGGTTGGTTTTTCCCCAGCTAGTTCATGGGTGTTCTGAATTTTATTTCTTGATCCATTAAATTAAGAATCTTTACCTTATACCTCCTAGATCTGTGTTATGTCAAAACATATATGTCTACTCCAATTTTTTATTACATACAACTTTCCAAAGGTGTGGATTTCAGTGTGACTCTCACGGTTCTACACCCCATATGCCCTTTCCATGTGGAAAGAACCCGCAGCCTAGTTTAAGTGATTCCATTGCAAGCCTGCATTGCTGTGAGTCCTAATTACCCTTTTCGCTGTCAAATATTAAGAGGAAATACATGGGCAGCCTGACAGGATCTTGACTGCTCCCTGATGTGCAGTTCTCAGACCTCTCTGCCTTCTTCTGTTCACCGTCCATTAGAGAACTTGCATGTTCCCACCTTTGTCATCACCCGAATGAGGAATAAACGCAGCAGCACTTGCCCAGCCCTGCTTCCCCACCAGAGCACACCAGGCGTGCCTGCTGGCTGGAGGGATGACTCCTTTCTGGTCCAGCTTCACCTCAGCCTCTGGTGGATGGAGTGCACAGGGCTTGGGGCAGGAGACTTGGGTTTGAGTCCCAGCTTTGGGACCTGCTGCATGTGTGATTGTGGAAAACACTTCAACTCTCAGGGCCTGGTCTCTTAGCTGGAAAATGGGGGGTAAAACAGTTACCCCTCTCAGATGAAAAGATACCAGCCTTGAGCAAGATAAAGCACGTTATGAATGGCTGTTGGTGGTGGTTCTCTGTTTCACTCTTCTGCCTCCCTCATTCCCTGTTCCTCCTGGGCTTGAAAATCAGTCATTGTGATCTTCTCCTCTGCTGCCCAGCCCAGTCCTGCTGTCATGCCTAGAACATAACTCCCACGAGGAAATGCTCCGACTGCCGCAGATCCTAGGCTTGGTTTGCCGCAGAACCTCTTACTGGTCACCTTGTCTCAGTCTTGCCCCAGTCCAGTTGACCTTCGATTCCGACGTTAGGTCGTCTTGCCTGGGATTCCAGTTTCCCCAGCCCGTTTACTCCCTAGGGATCAATTATGGAGCCTTTGGCTTGGGAAGGTTGCCTGCAGAGTTCACCCTGAGAGGGCATGCTAAATACCAGTCAGATGTCAACGGAGATGAAGATGTAAGGCAAATTGGTTGGCTAGTTGGTCGGCTGGTTGACTGGTTTTCCCTCAGCCTGGTTCATGGGTGCTTGTGTCATATGGAGGCCTGCACTAATGAGTAGATGCCTTGGAGTCCACCTCAGGCTTCTGCCTTCCCCACTTCAATAGGAGCCCCACCTAGATCCATTTGATATCTTGAGGTTCATTCAGATTTGATGTTTTAAAACAGGATCTACTGCTACGGAAGAAGTTGATAACCACTGAAAGAGTTCAACATCGTCATTCTGCAATTGAGTAACAGTAGCCCTGAGAAGCTGAGGGCATTCCCGCCAACTTCAAGGCTAATGTATGGACTCACGAGGCTTCCCTTGCCCTGGTCTAGAACTCTCTCCCCTGTGCCATGTTGTTCTTATGGGCTCCTGCCCTTTGTAACCTGTCACTTAAGACCCTGCCCAGTCTCCCCCACCCCATCCAGCCCTCCTCACAGACATCACTGCCTACCTTTTCCATGAATCAGGACCTCAGAGGCCAAAATCTACTCAGCAGAATACACTCAGTCCTCAGTCCTCCTCCACACCTCTGCTGCCCTTCTTATGTGGAGGGGTCTCCCAATCCCCCCATACCCTGAATTGCACCAGTCCTTCCAGGCCCCACTGAAGTGGCTTTTTCAAAGCCTTCCGTTATGACCCCAGCCCACAGGAGCTTCTCCCATCTAAATTCTTTCTGCACATGATGTGTGTGTCACTGTGTTAGTTTGCTAGTGTTGCCTTAACAAAGTGCCACAGACTGGGTGGATGAAGCAGCATAAGTTTGCTGTCTCCAGTTCTGGAGGTTGGAAGTCCAAGACCAAGGTGTCAGCAGGGTTGGTTCCTTCTGAGGCCTCTTTCGTTGGCTTGTAGGTGGCCGTCTTCTCCCTGTGTCCTCAAATGGTCTTCCTTCTGGGCCTGTCTGTGTCCTGCTCTCCCCTTATAGGGACACCAGTCATACTGGGTGAGGGTCCACCCTAATGACCTCATTTTAACTTAATCACCTCTTTAAAGGCCCTGTCCCCAAGAAGAGTCATACTCAGAGATTCTGGGAGTTAGGA
Organism: Theropithecus gelada; assembly: GCF_003255815.1. Classification (NCBI taxonomy): domain Eukaryota; kingdom Metazoa; phylum Chordata; class Mammalia; order Primates; family Cercopithecidae; genus Theropithecus; species Theropithecus gelada. Next base: position 10,451,423 of record NC_037673.1, on the reverse strand, counting down.
CTTCAACATATGAATATGTTGCTGGGAAGGACAGGGGTGAAATTCAGCCAGAACAGCCTCTCACTTGGCACGTAGTGGTTGCCTGCCTCAAGTCTTTCCTGCCCTGCCTGGTCCTGTTTTTAAGGAAGGATTGTGTAGTATATTACTTTGTACCCACACAGTGCTTGCAAATGCTAGACACACGTCATTTTTCATTGAAAAACTAACTTACTCTTGAGTCCCAAACTTGGGTTTAATGAAGTCAGTGAATCAGCAATTCTTGAGGCTCTATTCAGAGCTCTGTGTGAGAAAGAGTAAACAGACGTCCCACCCAGAGTGAGGTGGCTGAGGTCTCATCAGGAAGATGGGGATAGACAGTTGGAGGGCGGGGTGGTGAGAAGCACCGACTCCAGGAAATAGAGGAAGTGCTGTCAGAGTTCGGAGGATTTTTAATGCCAATAGAGTAAGAGAGCGTAGAAGTCATCACTCTCGCAGAGCATAAACGCTGGAGGAGGCAGGTGCGCGTGTGTCCTCAGAGGACCAGTGTGGGGGCAGTCATAAGGAGAATCCTTCCTCAGACCAGGGTAGTGAGAGACCACCTTTGTCTCTAGTTCCACCCTGTCCGAGGCTGGCCTTCATAGAGTGTGAATGCAGACATGGATCGCTTGGCATCAGGGCAAAGTTCGAATGAAATTCTGATGAAGGTAAAAGCTCCAGGCCACCCCAGGTGGGTAGATTTCAGCCACCAGCTGGGAGCCATGCACTACTCTTGGCCCTGCTGATCCCAGGGTCTGCTCGTACCGACCTTCCCCTTGCTGTGTACAGAAGAGCAAAACCCTTTTCTCTCCCTTCATTTCAAAACATGGAAGTGTGGACCCCCTGGCCAGATTTATTTCATGTTGACAACTTCAGATGTTTCAAGAGTTCAAGTCTTAGATTCACTGATATTTAATTAAAGACCTCAGTTGTTATTTATTAGCTGCACTGCCTTTTCTCTTTGTCCCTTCTGTCCTCACACAATACGCTCCGGGGTAAATTCATTTCAGCCACGGTTTCTCACACCGTGCCTCCGCGGACAACCTCTGAGCCCTCACCACTTTCCCGGCTCAGCTTGGTGGTGTAACTGGGCAGCTTGATGCAGATGCCCAAGATCCCTCAGTTGCCCCAAACAATTCCATTTGCCCCTCCCTTTTGTACCTGCTTCTCACTGACTCCACAGTGTCCCTTAACACCCAGTGATTGGGACTCAGGCACAGGTGCAGGGCTGAAGGACACTCCCAGCCTGCTTGCTCTGTCACCTGCAGAAGCCAGGGCACGTTCTGCCATCAGGGAACCTTCTCCGGCCACCTTCCCAGGCGCTGTGCTTCCCACCAGCCCCTCCATCAGTGTGGACCCCCATCCCTTCCTCTGCACCCTCCAGAGCACACCCATCATCCCACCACCCTTCGAGACCCGATGCCAGAGGCCTCCTGACCTCACTCAGAGCGCTCTGTGGGCCCTAAGCCCCATGAAAGGCTTCTGTGGCCCCCGCATGGTTCTATCTGTGTTGGGGCTGTGGACACGTTTCCCAGGAGGCCTCTCAGTGCAGTGGGGTGAACACAGGGAGAACAGGAGCTAAACCTGCCTCTGCCAGGGCCATCTGTGGTTTGCGTCAGATAACTGCGACTCCCTGAGTCTCGGCTTCTCATCTTGGAGATGGGCCTGTGATACCCGTTTACAGGACTTTTCAGGGGATTTGGTGCGATTGAGGCTGTGAAGGCTTCTGTATGGCCACTTGCCAAGAGCAGGCCCTCGGAAGGGCCCTAGTCACCTCTCCCTGAGGCTTTGGGGCTGGATTGTTTTGGAGCCCAGGGAAGGGGAGGGGTCATTTGCTGAGGAAGTGATTTTTCCCTGATTTGTTTCTGAAGGTGGAGGTGAGGGAAACTCCCAGGCAGCCTCTTTATGTGGGCACTGCTCCCTCATCACAGAGCCTGGCAGTCAGCTTTGAGCGGCGCCAGCATCACCTGGGGCTGGTTACACACAGATCGCTGGGCCCCTGTGTTTGAGGAAGGCTTATGTCGTACATAGAAATGTGCGTTCTGACCAGTCCCAGGTGAATCCATGCCGATGCCCTGGGTCCCAGGACTCCACTTGGAACCATTGCCCTAAAGAATACAAGAGGGGCTACAGGCTACAGTGCTCACCACTCTTCCCTTTGGGGGTATACCCTGGGACATGTTACAGGTGGGTGTCAGCCTCTGGTCCATTGCCCACATTTTACTGCCCTTGTGGAGGGTGGGAGCCCTGCTGTGCAGCAGAGTTCCAAGCCTGCTCCTTGGCTTCCTGTCGTGCGGTCAGAGGCAAGCAGCCTCTAGGATTCTTTCCTGGAAATTCATTATGCACCGTAGCTTGTGACCTGGCCTGGAGACCATGCCTCCGAGAAAGCCACACAGCCCTGTTTAACCATTTGCCAAACCCATCTGACCAGGAGGCAACCCTCTGGGCAGCGTGGTGGGATGTTTTGAACACACCCGAGCAATGAGGTTGGATTTGAAAATCCTTTCCAAGCTCTGCCCAGTGGTGGGATTGACGTAGTGGGCTCCCTTACCTACCTCGTTCCTCTGGGAGTGTCCTGCGTTTGGGTCTGGCACACCACACCACGCAGTAGTCACACTGTGTGAGCGCCACAGCTGCAGCATCACATAGTCAGACTTTTATTCATCTTTCCCCAGTAACTCGCCTGGGTTTTTATAGGAATGCATGTACACATCCTGAATAGCAAGCCTAAAAACATTTATAACGCGTACCTCATACAGCAGAACTTCAGCTATTTGTGTTAATTATAGTGAATGGTAGTCAGATGTGCTTTTTAAAAATCCAGGTTATTAAATATTTATAAAGAAATGTGGTGGTGTTACTTTCATGATCAAGCCATAGCATACACTTGTCTATTCCAGAGGTGCCAAGTGAGTTCCTCGTAGAGGAGATGTGACTGAAGGCACAAGGGAGGATTACTTGTAATGAACGTATCAATTATTTGTAGATTTAGCGTCTTTTGGTTTTAATATTCTTTCTACTATCTTGTTTATGTTGCCTATAACTTTTGACCCAATGAACATGAACTTCAAATTAGTGAAATCCAATGAAATAAGGTTTTACTCTGTCAGAAAAATCACTCACCTGACAACAGGCGCAGCTGTGCTCCTGTGCTCTTGCACCCTAGTTAGAGGTGCTGAGAACGTTTCACAGCGTCCAGAGCCTTATCTGTTGACCCCAAACCCATTCCTATGTGGGCCTGCAGCGTAGGAGTCCACCTGCACAACCGCACAAGGACTCTCCCCCATTGCTTACGATGACAGAGAAAAGTGAAAGCGTGGAAACTGTTGTCATTAATGACATGGTTTCAGAGGCGCCGTGCTTTTCACACTGTACGCTATAGCCCGCTGGTGGGTCGTGAAGTCGGTTTAGTGGATGGAGATCAGCAGGGCTGGGACCATGCAGAAAATATTAGTGCATCCCAGGATACAAGGGGCAGAATTGTTTGTTTAGGGAGATGTGTGTGTGTGTGTCTGTGTGTGTCTGATATGTGTGTGTCTGATATGTGTGTATGTATATGCATGTGTGCGTGTCTGTGTGTGTCTGCATGTTTATGTGTGTGTGTGCATATGTGTCTGTGTATGTCTGTGTGTATCTGTGTGTATATGTGTGTGTCTGTGTGTCTGTGTGTCTCTGTGTATGTGTGTATCTGTGTATGTGTGTGTGTGCACTTGTGCCCACTGCGTCACACTGTAAAATGATCCAGGTTTTTATTGTTGGTGATGCTGAAACTGTAGGAAAGCCATTTGATAGAAAATCTTTTAAGCAATTACAGAGTAGAGAAGAATTAATAATTTGGTTTTAAAAGTTTTGTCCTCAAAGTGATCATTTGAGTTTATATTCTCCCAAGTTATTTCTCTGCTCTGACAGCATATGCCCTTTATTATCTGCCTGTTGGTATATATGCCTGGAGTTGTAACAATGCTCAAGTTCGTATTGCCCATGGAATTCCTTTGTACTTAATATTAAAGGATGATTCAGCTCTTCAGTGTAGCATCTAACTCTTAAGAATTTCAAGCCTAAATAAGAATAGAGCCACTTGGAGGTAGTGACAGCATGGGGTGAGGCACCAAATTAAGGTGATTCATGGAGAATTTAATCTAAAAGAGAACTGGATGATGAGCAGAGCCAGTGCTTATCCAGTACCACCTATCCACCACACCACCCTTGCACCACAGCACCTGTGCATCATGTGATTTCTACGCCACACCATCTGTGTGCCATACCACCCACACACCACACCACCCATGCATCACACCACCTGTGCACCACACTGCTCACAAATCACACCACCCATGCATCACAACCATGCATCATACCACCTGTGCACCACTGTCCATGCACTGATTGCAAATCACACCACCCATGCATCACAGCACCCGTGCATCACACCACCTGCACATCATACCGCCTGTGCACCGCACTATCCGTGCACTGATTGCAAATCACACCACCCATGCATCACAGCACCCGTGCATCACACCGTCTACACACCACACTGCTCACAAATCACACCACCCATGCATCACAGCACCCGTGCATCATACCACCTGCACATCACACTGCCTGTGCACCACATAGTTTATGTACCATGTCACCCATGTATCACACCACCAGCTTTCCTGTCCTCAGCTGAGTGCTGGGGCCACATTGTGGTTTTCAATATGAGTCTTTAAATTACTCAAGTTTGTGCTGCTGTTGAGAAAAGGCAGAATCCACCCTTGGGCAGTTCTCCCATTCCCGAGCCCACCCACGTGTCTGCCTCTCAACACTTGCTCAGCTGACTAAGCTACACCTTTCAGATATCAGCTGAATTCTTGCTGGCCCCCCAAACCAGTGTAAACCCCTGCCCTATGCTCTTCTAGCACCTTGGCCTTCCCCTTCATAGCACTTGGCTTAAATGTAAATGCCCCGCTGATTTTTCATTATTCATTCGACATTGAGCCCCAGCCTCCTCAGACATTGCAAACTGACCGACTGACTTGGGGACAGACCCATGGCTTCCTTTTAAAGCCAGTCCTCTCTGACTTCTCCGTGTGGGTTTTGAACTTAGCCTGCCATCCTTCCCTCTTATAGTTGTGGGAATTCAGATCAAGAAAGGAGGAAGCACGTGACCAGGTTACCTAAATACGGGAGGACACAGGAGGTTCATGTTGTTCATGAAGGTGGACCTGAAGCATGCCGTGTGCATCAGGTTTTTCTGGGCGTTTCTGGAATGCTGAGCCCTTTTCTCCAGGGCAGTGCTCCCACCTACAGCATAGGATCAGGTGCACACATCTGTTGGCCTCTTCATTAGGTACAATTTAATGTGTTAAATTCGGATACAGTTTTTAGGTTAGTACAAGCATGTCCTTATCAAATCCCATCATCATTTTTGTCTCATAAACAAGAGACAAGAAATTCTTCCAGGTAAAATGTTTCTCAGTTGCCTCATCACTGATTAGGAAAGTGAGTTTGTCTTAACAAGTCTGTCTCTGATTTTCTGACAAACCAGGTAACATTTGAATAAATTCTCAAGATTGTGCCCAAGCCATATAAGGCGTTAATGCACTTGAGGTTTGGATTTGAAAGCATCGGCTGCAGTTAGGAGCCCAGGCTTTGGCGGCACACTTGTGAGTTTGGTTCCTAGCTTCTCCTCTTACTCACTGTGTAACCTTAGGCAGGTTATTCAACCTCTCTGCACAGGTGTCCTTATCTGTAAACGGTGATTATTAATAATACTTACCTAAGCTGACTGTTGTGAAGATTACATGAGTTAATGTGTCTCCAGTATATAGAGTAGTTCTGGGCCCAGAGTCAGAAAGAAATACTAGCTATTATTAGTAGTATGTTCATGAGTACTTGATGTATCTCCGTCATTTTATAGTCAAGCACCTGGAACTAAAAGTAATCCTAACACCCTGTAAGTGGATGGCTCTGGTTAATACAGAATATGTGGGCAAAATGTGTTTATGAAGACACTTCTGCCTGTTCTTGTTGTGTACTGCTTTCCATGTTGTGCTGTTGGATGCAAATGCTGATGTGAACTGAGCTCTCTGCAGTCCAGAGGGTGGAGGTGACTGTGGCTTCTTTCTCATCTACCTAAAATGATGCATGTTCGAGAAATGCTTTGTTTCTCGGGCTCTTACATGATTCAGGGGCAGTAAATCCCCAAAGGAATGTCACTTTTGTACGGCTCATGGAACTAATGTCTCACCAAGCACACTTGGTCCAGCACACCCACCTAACCAAGGATTTCTTAATTTCTGGGATTTCCCAACACATAGATATATCAAATCATAACAAAAGAAAATCAGCACTCAAAGGTGTGACTGCACCTTACGTTTAAATCTGCTTCTCTCCCCGTGAAAGATGACACTGAGTAGGAAAAGAAAACTGCAGGAGGACAGAGAGCCTCTTAGACCAAAGCTGAGTTCTCCTTTCTCCATGAAAAATGCCCGTTGTCTAACAGGTTTTGCCCAGATAGGACATACCGTGGGGACATGCTGTGTGGAACGCTTCTGTTTCATCACAAATGACAAGGCAACTGAAAGGCTGGGGCCAAATGTACAGCCTTGTCCTCACACAGCAGTGGAGAGAGCCCAGGCTTCCGCCACACAGACTTGTCCTTCCAGTGACCAAATAGCACATGGCCCAATGGTGGAGAAAAAGAGGATGGAGAAATGGATTCCCTAGCCCGGGGCCTCCGCTAGATCACTGTGGCCCCTCTTCAGCCTCTGAGGTAAAACTCTTTCCAAAATGTGTAAGCCATCTTTACCTCTACATAAAATATGGAACACAATTTAAACTCTGCCTTTAATACTTGTCTCACAGCCCTCTGTAGTGTGGGCCACAGTGGGTTGATGCTAATGGAAGTTCTGCCCAAAAGGCTTCCTTATTCAAACGCACTCAGGAAATGGGTGAAATGAAGTTAATCTGGTTTCCTTAAGATGGCTCAGAGCCCCAGTACACTAAGGGGCATTTCAGTCTCTCAGAGGAGGATGCAGGAAGTAGTGCTTCCAGAATTTAGTTGACCACAGGTTACTCAAATTGCATTGCAGGACGAGAGCCAGGCAGAGTGTATTTTGGGCCACAATTCTGAGGTTGTGCATCGGACAGGTGTAGGAAGACCAGAGCTTGCCAGAGAATTTGAGGACCCAGGTGCTTGTCCTGGCTCCACTTCCTCCCATTCCCATGACCACAGGGACTGTCTGCCTCTAAGCTGCTTCCTCACCTGTATGAAAAGGAGATCAGTGATGCTTGTGGGCTCCTGGCCCTGTACACTGCACAGGAAAGACTGAGGGACCACAGGCAGTGGGCTCTGAAATCAGTGAAAGGCCGCACAAACAGAAGACAGGTGTTGGTGCTCAGTTCTGTTGACCCAGAAAAGGCGAAGATACAATTTGGGGGAAATTCCCTGATTGCATGTGTTCTGTTCTGCTTTGCCAAGGGTTTCACTTAATTGGATGAATTCAATTTTACTCTATACAGATAAGTGTATAGAGCTGACCATGGCATCTCCATGTAATCCAGGAGTAATCTTTTTACCTCCTGACAGTTTTACTGTCTTATCTGTTTCTAATCCATTTCCCTTTCTTGGCAGCAGACTGGGCGACAGCACAGAGACGCATAGGAAGTGGTGAGCGGAAAGTGCCCATGTCTCCAGGGCAAGCGAATACACATTCCAGAGCCCTCGGAAAACTGCAGAGGGCTTCATGTTTTCACAGTGAAACCCATGGTGGCAAAAGTTGAACTGATGTGAGGCTCTTTATGGTCCCTAAATCCTACTTAGTGTAATATTCATACACTTTGCTATAGAAAAATGAATGGATTTGAATATGGGGTGCTGCCCAAGTCCCTCTAGAGCTGTTCACTATATATGATTTTTATGACATGTTACCTTTATAAAACTTAAAAAATCCCCAATTCTGAAATCTATGTAGCCCCAAGGGCTCCAGGTAGAAGAGATCGGGGACTATGAAGGAAACTAGGGTACAAAGGCACCTGTGGAGATGAAGGTCACCAGGCTGGCCTGGTATTTGACAGGCAGGACCTCCTGTTCCCAGGTTCAGGCAAGAGGTTGCCCAGCCCTCGGGATGCTGCTCTCGGTCACAGCGTGGTGCTGTGAATTCTCCCCATCCTCACCGCTGCTGCATTTGTTGTGAAGCTTCAGAGACAAGCCAGTGCACGGCCCCCAGCCAGGCTGGAGAGGCAGTGAAGGCACATCCCCCCATTGAGACCCTGTGCTCTCCTCTACGGGGGTCCCTAGGTGGGCAACCAGCCAGGGGAGGCTCCCTGTGCCCCCCACACCCAGGCTGCTGTGTACAGAAGCAATTGGCATGCACCCCAGGACACTAGCTACCGCCAAAGCCAGCAGTATTTTATGAGCCTTAAAAAATCTCGTTATACCAGTCTGTTATGAATTATTGAATTAACACTGCATATTTATAGCAACTTCTTAATAGTTTAATAATTTATTCATCCCTTATGGATCCTTTGGTATATTTCTTTTAATTGTTAGAGAAAAGAGTTTTTTTAGAGCTAACTTCACTGGACTACTTCCTCAGTGATGCTTCCGGAATACTAAAATAGAGCTCTACACAGTTGTTCCAAAGCTTAAAGCACCTGATGCGCAGCAAACAGACCTGCCCACACGGGAGTGGGTGACAGCCCCCTGCCTGTGCACAGGGCTGCAGCTACTCTGTAGAAGCCCACAGCCAGCCAGGCCCAGCTCTCAGCCCCAAGGCTAGCACGCTAGCGTTTCACAGCCTACGCTTGGATCGCGTGTCTTCTGAGACAGTTTAGGGACCGTATTGTTTGCATCATCCATATTGTTTCTAAAGGGAAAAACATCTTTCTGTGTCCCAACAAGTAAGCTCCCTATTTTGGGAGCACCCTTGCTTTGTAAGGTGTGTCCTGCTGCCCAGAGTGAGTCATTCCTCACAGAGCCTGCAGCTGGCTCCTGCTCCCAGGTGCTTGGTGATAAGGGGAAATCAACAGAAACTGGCTGTTTGCCAACACTCACTTGCCGATGACTAAACCCAGAAATTGTGGGGTAGCCTTAGGTAAGGAGACAAAAGTTGAAAACTTAAGACCCAGATCCTTCAGGCATTTGAGACTCTGGCTGAGGAGGCAAGGCATGCCAGATGGTCTCTGCTCAGGGTAAGGGTGCACATCTGTCTGCATGTTACTGTCCCTTTTGCATGGGTATTTTTGGTCATGAGTGGCATCGCACTTTATTAAAAAGATACGTTTTCTTTACAAGATGAGCTACCTTTGATCCTTAGTCTTTCTCTGGTTTAGGCAAGAGTCCTGCCAAGGCATCCAGCTGTTGTTGGCAGCTGCCAGGAGTTGCCGTAAAGAAGGTAGATGGGCTTTTTCCCATTAAATTTGTTAATTCAGGCTCGTGAATGTGTTCTTTGATAACACCCCATTCCTCTTTTCTGTACTGCCTCTAGCTTACTGTTTGTATCATTTAAGCTTCAACTCATGGTTCTATCACCATTCTCAAGTTTGACTTGAAAAGATCTGAAGTACCTGTTAGCCTGAGCTCCCTCTAAAGAGGGAGAAAAGCTAATCTTCCAGGTCAGTCTGGCAAAAGCTGGAGGAAGAGCCCGTTTGCCTGGGGACTCCAGATATCACCCCATAGCCAGCAGATCCAGCGCAGCCAGATTGTCAGGTCACAAAAATAAATCCACTATCTCTAATCGCTCTTTTGCAAGCCTTTGAGGCAAGCAGGGCATGAGAGTTACTTATTCCTAAGAAATGAGCAACAAACAGTCCCAGCTAAGCACCCTGGTTCATTCACTGCCTGGCCACGACCACAAACTTGGGCTAAGCTGAGGGTCACTGACCGGTGATGTCATTTGGTGCTCAGAGCATTTGTTGAGTATGTGTGTGCACCAGACCATGTGCCAGGCGCTGGGCACACAACAAATTCCACCATGGTCCTTGACCTTGAAGGGGAGTCATGCGTGCAGAAGCTTAAAGCCGTGTTGTGATAAGTGGGAAGTTCTTGTGGAAACACAGCTGGGAAAGTATAAGTCCTGCCCTTGGAGGGGCAGGAAAGTGATGGAAAGAGAACATGAGCCAGCCTTGAAATTGCTGTTTATCAGCTGGCTCAAGTATCAAGGTGGAACCAAACACAGGCAATCCGAGCATTTCTTCCATGAAAAATGAAACTTAAGAGCCCCAGAAAGGTTCAGGATCATACCAGAATTCCGTGTCTCAGCTTGGAGTGACCATGCAGCATATTTAGTCTGACATGCTTTGACAGTGAGAGAAAGCACTGCTAGTAATGACACCAGGACGGATGCCTGAACCCAGACTGTCCCGGGGAATCAGGGATACAACCACCATCCTAGGGATAACTTGAGGCCTAATTTGCTGCCCTGAATGAAGTTCATTCTCCCTCTACTGGTCAGAGAGGAGATGGCAGGGGATTGGTTGCACCCCCCACCCCCACCACCTTTTTATTTATTTATTTATTTTAAGAAAATGATAGAAGACAAATACAATGTCATCTGACATTGCAATCATTATTGGAAACTACAGTGCACAGTATGTTTGTACTTATATCCTTGAAAACCATTTTAGGGCTCACTCTCAGCCCCGTTACTGAACCATAAAGATGCTGGGTTTAAAAATATTCAAATTGGTTCCTTATTGCGGCAAATGCTGAGGAAAAGCAGCAGATTGCATCTTGAGCTTGAAAAGAACTCCTCTTTGACTTGCATTCTCTGTGATACAGCTGACTTCTTTTAAATCAGTGTTCTGAGTTAGTGCTCCCGTTCCATCTTCACCTGCCTTTATTAAACAAGCAACACAGAGGCAGATGACTTTTCTGGTGCTTTATGCATGTATCTCACTTTAAACACTGCGTTTTTTGTTTCCTTGGGAAATAAACCCTCATAGCCAACGGTTGCTTCAGGTCTTGACCAAGTACCCACATGCCCCAGCCAGATGCCATGGTTTGCCTCCTGGGTGTTCACCTCTATGTGGGCTTCTTCCCTCTGGTTTCTAAGGTGACAGCTTGTTCATCAGATGCATGGAACAGCACAGACACAGGCATTTCACACCCGGCTACTCAGAGCAGGGGCCACATGGCCCAGCTTTTCTGGGAAAGGTCTGGTTTCACACATTCTCTCTTGTGCTGGTCAGCCAGTGTGTTCTGGTTTGAGATAACAAAATGTAAAACTGTAGGGCCATCTTACCTATAGCACGTGACCCAGAGAAACAAGGGCCCTGGATTAGTTTGCAAAGCAGTTCAAGTCAGCCTTGAGTCCTGTAATGCTGCAGAGAGCCCAGCACCCTCATACCCCAGCAGGGCTGGCCCCATCTGGGTGGTCGCTCCTGGGTCTCCAGCACCTAGCACTGGGTGGTTGCTCAGTGAATATTTTACCTGATAGAAGCGCCCAGGCACAGTGGTGGTGAGCACAGATCCATGCATGCTGACTGCCATGCCCCACACATCCACGCAGCCCCTGGGGCTCCACAGTGCCAGTGAGAGCTCCCCACCAGAACCTGTGCCTCAACTGAAAATGTCCTTCCCTTCTTCCATTCCTAATAAGACTCCCCTTCCTACAGGTCCCAGCAGGTGTGAAAAGGAGAACAAAGAGCCTCCAGTTCCTCCTTTGGCCCCAACCTTAGTTTGCATTCTAATTCATTAACATTTGCAGGGCTGTCCTTAGAGATGGTGGTGGCAGTTCTCCTGAAATGTGCTTGTGTTGTTCTTGCACTTTCTGTCACTTCTCTAGTGGGTCTCAGAAGTCAGATGGGTGGACTTACCTGCCCAGCCATGTGGAAGAAGGAAGGCTGCCATGTAGATGTCTACTCATGCATACCACCTCAAAGTGAGGATTATACACTACAAATCAGTTCCCCTCTGACGTCTTAGTGGAAAGTTTCCATTGAGCCCTAATGCTCCCTAGAAGTATATCACATCCTGCCCGTGGAGGGGCCCACCCAGAGCTCCATTCTGGTTACCCTTTTCCTGCTGGAGGCCATGCCCTCCAGGTGCATCTCAGCTCGGAGAGGAGTTCTCCAGGTCGCAGCTTGCTCTGTCCATCATCCAGCATCTGCCGCCTCACTTTGTAAATAACAAGGCATATGGATGTCTTCACTGGTGAGATTTGCTGGTGGTAAAGCATGTTATCTGGCTGCCCCATGGAAAGCAAAGGAAGCTGCCTCAAGGTAGAGGACCCCCCCCCACAGGGAACCTTTTGGAGAAGCAGGTGGGAATGAGAGCTGTGGGCCTGGGGCCTAGTGCAGCACACACTGGACATTCCCCTTACTTCCTGCCCCTGCCCTTTCATTCCTCTCTGGAAAGGCTCATTCGCCAAGTTCACAGAGATTCTGTGGTTCCCTATATGTCCTCAGGAACAGCTGTGGGGGAGTTCTCATCCCTGATGAGGATCAGTCTTGTGGAAGTCCTTCCTGTCGATAAGGACATACTTAGTTTTCATGTGGTTGCCACGGAGACTGGCCACATCAAAACAGAGACAGCCCACGTTTCCAGAAACCCATGGTGACCTGCTTTTGCATTAGCTTCTGGGAAACCTCACAGGGGTGGCCTGATGGCCTCTTGCTATTTAGGGAGCCCTCTGGGACCAATCTTCACCTCAGTCCCTAACCCAGCGTCCTGTACAGCTTGTGAACACCAAATGCCTGTTAGTGGAGAGGAGGAAGAAGGTGACAGTGATAAGAAGCAGAGACAAGCTCTTATGTCCCTCTAGCAACTGGACAGGCAGGAAAAGTAGGAAATGCTCTAGAGATTGTGCAAATGCTTCCTTATTTTCAGGCATGCTTGATACTTACAAACACCATAGACAGACAGACAGGTAAGTAGGTAGGTAGGTAGGTAGGTAGATGTGAACAAATGTGAACCTGGAAGGGCCAGTCTTCCAATATAGATCCTTAGTGGCTCACTGGGTCCAGATTTTAAATAGAGCCAAGTGGCCATTTGCTGACTAGGAGTCATACAGGTACTCTGAATTTCCCCTAAAACCTGCACCTTTTTATCTTTGGGACTTTTAGAGCTCACCTGAACCAAACAACCAGAGCTCAGCTGTATCAGCCAATCAGAACTAAGCAAACTTCTTTTTTTTTTTTTTTTTTGAGACAGAGTCTCCCTCTGTCACCCAGGCTGGAGTGCAGTAGCACAATCTCGGCTCACTGCAAGCTCCGCCTCCCAGGTTCACGCCATTCTCCTGCCTCAGCCTCCCAAGTAGCTGGGACTACAGGCACCCGCCACCACGCCTGGCTAATTTTTAGTATTTTTTGTAGAGACAGGTTTCACCGTGTTAGCCAGGATGGTCTCGATCTCCTGACCTCCTGATCCGCCCTCCTCGGCCTCCCAAAGTGCTGGGATTACAGGTGTGAGCCACCGCGCCTGGCCCCATTTTTTAAATTTGAATTAACAGACCTGATTGGGAACCTGGGTAGGAACTTTTGCTCTAAAACCCAAGCCTTCCTTTGTTCTTTGGAACATACCTTCATTTTATATTGGAGGCTGTGTCTCCCTGGTTTGCAAACTGTTCACTGGCATAAAGTCTCTTTCCTCCAAATTCCTTTTTCAGAGAACTTTTGTTGACAGATAGATGATTGACTGATAGAATGACATCTACATATGTGTATATATATAGTATGTGTGTGAATAAATGAATGAAACCAACTAATCAATAAACCACAATAAACCTTAGGGCCCTGAATATTAATTTACCCGGGACAGACCCAGTCACTAGAGATCAGGGCATCATGAATAGTCAATATCAGGGAGTCAGTGAAGACTCTAATTAGTGGCTCACAGTGCATTTTCTCGAAACCCGAACTTTAGGGGACTTTGATGCTGGTCTATACCACAGCCTGCCCTACTGTGCTCCCATGCTATTCTAATACTCTGCAGTGTTTGCTATAAACGTGGGTGAAGGTAGGGCTGTTGGGTTGAATGTAAGTTGTCCTAACTCACTAGCTGGTTTTGAAAAGTAAACAGAATTGGTTGTGGGTTTAGTTTTCTGCCTATTTGACCCTGCTCTCTCTCTCTCTCTCTTTTTTTTTTTTTTTTTTTTTTGCTAAGTCTGGAAAAGGCCCAAGTCTTGGTATGATCCTAGGAGGGCTTACAGAGCTAGCATTTCCAATCAGGTAGCAGCTGAATTTGCAGATCCAGAGACCACTGAGGCCACTTACTGTGTCAGCCTGGCTGGCTGGCGAGTAGCTGTGCTCTCAGCTCACCAACTCCCTCCCTTGCTGTGTGTGGGAAAGGTGGATTAAGGACGTAATTCCTGGTGAATCCAGCCACAGAGGAATCAGAAAGCCCTCCTCCATCACGCAGCGTCCCTGACTTGAGCCCACACTGTGCGTGGTTCTCCCAGGCCATGCTTTGACTCTTGCTAGATGCATAGCTCCGTGACTAAGAGATGCCTGGCTGGAAAGTATCCTTATTACAAGTTAACTCTGGCGTCTCTAATTCTGTTGCTGGTTCTGCATGAAAACGTCCTAGTGACAGCTGATCCCATTGAAGGTCAGCCGCCTGTGCTTCCGGAGATGGAAGTAGACTCAGACCAGATGAGATTTCCGGTATTGGATTAGTGTGTGCTGCTTTCTAATAGGAATTCCATTGACAGTTGTCTTGTTGGATTTTTTCTACCTACATGATCATTTTCCCTTTTAGAACCATCATAGTTTTATCCTATTTAAAATACATACTTTGTACTTTGAACCATGGACACCCACCTCCCAAAAATTATACCATTTATCATATGACCCTTGAGCCTGAAGATTGCATTTCAAAATATAGACAATTAATAGAGTGATTTTTAAAGCACCTGTCTAATCAGCATTAAGCAGTCACCAGCACCTTCCCATAATTGAAATTCCCAAGAATGACTCTAACACATGGACGTGTTCGGAATCAAAGATGGAACCGTTTTTAGGGTAAATGTTACATCCTGAAATCAAGCAACATGTAAAGTTTTTAATACGTAGATGATCGTTATACAGACTAATCATCGTACCAGTTGTCCTCAGCCCTGCTGGACAGCCGCGCGTCTCTCCGTTGTAACGAGCTAACCATGTAATAAAGCACGGTGAGCAGGCACTTCCTAGGGCGGTGCCAGGAGCCTTTCTGAATCCTGCAAAGGACTGTGTCCAACGCCTGATCTAGCGTCTTTAGAGGTGGCCCACCTACAGCCAAGGTCTCCCAATGGTGTAGCTTTGGAGCTACACCTAGGCGGGCTTCCCCCCAGTATCTTCCACGTTGCCATGTAGTTAAACATGCACACTTTTTAAAAAATTTGCCCCTTGCCTTTAACAATAACTTACATTCTTCCTAAAAGTTATCTTCTCTGGAACATTTCATTAAGTAAAGGAAGCAGCCATTTTTGCTGCTTTATAGTGTTTGAATTGTTCAGGAGTGGAGGTGGGAGTGGAGGTGAACAGGGATTCCCACTCTTTGGTGCTGGGGGAACCTTTTCTCATAGTAATGTCCTCAAACCCTGCCCCATGGCACCGTGCAATGCTTAGAACAAAGGAGTGAGGAAACTCAAGGTGGGCACGCTGGCATTCTTCAAAGAAGCCCTGAGAAACTCTGAAATTCCCCAGACTTGAAAGAAATGAGAGAGAGAGAAAGGAAGTGTTATGCTTTAGAGGACAAAAAGCAATGACTAGACTGTCTTCACATAGGAAACTAATTCATTACTTATCGCCACTAAACATGAGCTTGTCAGTGGATGTCTATTCCAAACACAGTGAATACACTATTTTATTTAAACTCCCTATTCTACAAAGTAGGAATCATTCCCATCTTACAGATGGACACTGAGGCTTTGAGAGGCTGCTCATCTGAACTGAGATTTGACCCCAGAACCATCTGTTTTCTAAGCCCAAGCCCTCAAACGTGCCATGACACTGCTTTTGTCTGTGGTTCTGAATCGCCTCTGACTCCTGTAGAGATGGCAGCAGAATGTCTGGGATTTCTACACCAGGCCGAGGCCTCCCCCCAACCCCCTACTCCCTCCCTCACTGTCAGGAAGCGGTGCCTGGGCCGTGCCCCTCAGATGTGGTCGCTCCTGTATGTGTGATAAATTTTGAAAGTCTCAGTGGTGCAGGACCATCAGTACGTATTAAATCCATAAGATGTAAGAAGGGTAATTAACACTTCCTGCCATTATTTCCCCTTCTTTGCATCCAAGGAAAGAGGTAGAATAAGGAAGAGCCGGAGGAGGGGAGGGAGGAGCCACACGCCAGACGCTGAAGTGGTCTGGGACGGGTAGAGTGCTGGGCCCACAGGAGCTTTCTGGAGCTGTGTCTAGAGGGAAAATGAAGGTCCCCGCCTGTTTAAACTAGACGCCCAGTCTATGGCTTTCACACTGCATGCAGAGTGTGGAACACGTCATCTACTGATGAGCCCTGTTCACCCGACACACTCAGAACTTGGGGTTTTAGCCTTTCCTAACTAAAAAAAAATCTCTGTGAAGTTTTGACATCTGGATCAACAATTAGCCAACCATCTGTGGGTGGAATGCTACCTGGAGAGAAATATTTCAGAACCCCCAAATGACAGCATCCTTCCCACACAGACCCAGACCTGGCCCAGACCCAGAAGAACAGGTTGGGGTGAGGTTTTGTCCTGAAATCACAGTGTCCTGGAAACAGTAGGTCTGAGGAAGGGGCAGATTGCTGTCGCAGCCTCTTCGCTGAGGGATTTGAAGACACTGATTCCAGTCATATGAAACTACCACCTCACTGCAAAGAAGGTGCTGTTAGACCAGTGCGAACTCAAGTATTCTACCCTAGAAGAGCACCTCTGGCTGTGCCCTTTTGAAACATTTTATAAATGTCATATACCAAATTTAGAAGGAATTAGGTTCCAGGTTATTTTCTCTCGGGTTTAGAATTGTGTTTGCAGCGCTGGAGTTGAGTTCTATATACCTTTGGTCGGACTCATGTGACAATTAGCCACTCCTGGGGAGAAGGGGCACCTCGTGTCCAGGTGCCAGCAGCCCTTGCCTGCAGTGCCTGGCCAGGTTCCATTTCTCCTCGCTGTGGCCAAGCTGGCCGGAGCCTTCACGGGCTGAGAGGACCAGCAGTGCCATCTTGTGGGAATGTTGTCAGTGCTGAAGCCAGGCTGAAGGAGGGAGACGGCTTCACCTGTCACACTCTGAAGAAGGACGTTGCCCAGAAATGCCGGGGTGCAGTCGAGTGAGACGTTTCCCTCTGCTCACCAGCCATGCTAATTATTATTTTGCTGTCCAGAAAATTAATAGCCCAAATAAATTAAGACCAAGCCAAGAAGGTATTTCAAGAACTAAAAATGCAGGAATGGATTTGTTTTCCATCGACTTACTAGGAAATGTTTAAAAAGTCACCCCAGGTGGGACTATATTTTCCATAAACTCTGGAAGCGCAAAGCTACAGATTCCGAGCAGTCAAAACAAGAGTTTTGGAATTTGTTTCTAGGCTGCCCTGCAGGCTCCGTGCTTTCCTGAGGAGAGTGGATGAAGAGACTGCTTTTCCCAGTCAATGAGCGCCTGTGCTGGGCCGCAACCTAAGTCACCCCTTCATCAGTGCATGAGAAGGGCCCCCGGCCCCAGTCACTTTGTGCGGGCAGAAGCTGATCGAGGGTGCCCCGTCCTCCCACTGCAGTGCTCTAGCGTCGTGTCCTCTCTGTTACACACGTGCTAAGCGCACACTGTGACTACCTTTCGTCAGCACAGACACGTGCTGAGCGCACACTGTGACTACCTTTCATCAGCACACAGACACGTGCTGAGCGCACACTGTGACTACCTTTCATCAGCACACAGACACGTGCTGAGCGCACACTGTGACTACCTTTCATCAGCACACAGTGGGCGAGGCCCAGGGGCCTTTTCTTCTGCACTGACAGAGGGTTTGATTCGAGGTGCAGCCCAGTTCTCAAGGTCATTACCCTGGAAGAGCAGTCTCTTTGCCTTCCCTCCTCAGGAAAGCACAGAGCCCACCAGGCAGCCCAGAAGCAAATTCTGAAACTATTTCGACCCTGTTTAGAATCTGTTGCTTTCTGCTGTGTGTGTGTGTGTGTGTGTGTGTGTGTGTGTGTGTGTGTACACATGTATACAGTCACCTAAGGAGGTAGGGTCTGTTGCTGTCCAGTTTTATGGACAAGGAAACTAAGCCTCAGAAAAGCCAAACACCAGCTCATCAGCTTGTCCCTGGCAGAGTCAGGATTTTAACCCAGATCATCCAACACCAGAGCCCACACTCATGGTGTCCATTTGCCACTGTCCCTCCTTTCTGTGGTTCTGAATCGTCTCTGGACCTGTCGGCTGCCTCTGGATCTGTTGGATGGTTTGAAGCCTCCCCTGCATTTTGTTCCCGAGACTGAAGAGCAGAGTCATCTGAGATGGTGGAGATCTCAGCAACCCAACCGAAGAGCACAGCCCTTGTGCTTTCTCCCGGGCTCTGCCCCCAGGACCCCAAGCAAGATTCCAGCCTCTCTGAAGCACCATGTCTTCCTCCATAAAATGGAACATCACCTGCCGAAGGAACTCAGATGAGCGAATGATTTATGTGGAAGTGCTTTGTGTGATAGTTAAATGCTAGAGACATAAGTGATCATTTTTCAGGAAAAAAAAAAATCCACTATCAAGTCAGAAAGTAAATCTTTAGGTAGATTTGAATGTATTGTACCGTCTGGTTGAATAAAGGACTCTCAGGTTACATTTAGATTGCTTACCTTAAAACTCTGTGTCTCTAAATCATATACAGAAGACAAGCTAAAACTTGAGGCAGCTAAGCCCTTTAAAATGAGGGGACTGGGCTTGGGGCCAAGATTACATGCCCTGTACGGCCCTCGTTCCAAGTCTGGTTCCCAGCACTTATCACTGTGCAACCCTCAGGCAAATGACCGGCCCTTTCTGATTTACCCTTCTAATCTGTGAAATGGACAGCTCCTGCCTCACAGGACCAAGAGAGTTAGATACAGCACTTCTAAGGGGAGCACCTAACTCAGCAGCTGGTCCATAGTACATAGTGGTGATTGGCAAACAGTAACTTTTATCACCTGAGATCATTTCTGTCCTTTAGGGAAAATAGAGCCCCAGTGGCTTATTAAAGGCCATGTGTCCCTGCCTTGTGTGTACACACTTCCCACTGATAGAGTACATTTACATGAAGAGGAGACAGCATTTGCAGAGGATAACTTGAGTAGACTTCCATGAACGCAGGTCAAAACTAACATGAAAATGATTCTGTTACATACAACTCTCCAGTAATGCCTTTGCTGCCATTTTTATTACTTTCAGCGGGATCAGAGACTTGACCAGATTCCCAGTTTCACTACTACTCCGCGCACAGGTGTGTGTGTGTGTGTGTGTGCGCGTGCGTGCATGTTTCTCCCCATCCCAGAGTGCAACTGCGTGGTAACTAAGCTGACCCTAATCCCTACCAGGATGCTTGGAAAGGAAGAGGCTGACCAGTCAGATGCACATCGGACCCCTCGCTGTTGCACAGAATCCTATTTTGGGGTGAAGAAGGGCACTGCATTTTTCCAAGAGTGCAGAAGCTCCCCCAGGGTTAAAGGAAGAAGGGTAAGGACCCCACAAAACTAGCTATGGTGAGCCAGGCTGGAGCAGGGCAGCAGATACAAATGACTTTGTCCACAGGTTGCCTATCAGTAGCAATCCTGTTTGAAGATTATTAACAGTCGGTCCTTTTGGGACACCCGGATTCATTTTCTGGCTGACCTGCTCTCTGTAGCCCAGGAGAAAGTATTATTGCAATATCGGTGTCCTGTGGGGACTGAGTAGGTACATGTGGGGTGTCACATACAGTTCTAGGCAAAACTCTAGAAACCACACTGGAATGCAGTTGGGAGAATAGCTGAGAGAGTGAAGGAATTTGAAATCATGCCTTTGAGTCTGGGAAAGGGATGTTCTGGGGGCTTGTGGTAACCTTCTTCAAATATCAAAGGGCTGTCCTGTGGAAGAGTCGTTAGACTTGGGATGGGCGCTGGACTAAGTGCAAGAAGACAGAATCCAGGCCCCTGGGAGACATCCAGGCGGCCCCCACTGAAGGCCCTCAAGCTCTTGACTGCAAAAGGATGAAAGTGTAAATTGCAGCAGCCGTCTGTCTGGTAGGGAACCTCCTGTCCAGCCCTAACTCACAGAGCGCGTCACTTTACCCCTCTCAGAACTGGCGCAGAAACCACGGTGTCAGAGCCCCACGATGGCGAGGGAGGGAAATGAATGTTAAGTCTTCTCAATTTTTAATGAGTTACGTGTTGGGATGGCAATAATTTGAATATATTGAGTTAAATAGTTGCTGTATGGGAGTTTAGGGAAGTTTTAAAACTATGAATTTGGGTTTCTCTGCCCTTTCCACATTCGTTTAAAGATGAGACCATCAAGCTCAGTGTTGATGAGATCTGCATTCCGCAGGGTTACTTCCTCACTGAGCGTCTCTGGCACTTCATCCTGCCTGTCTGCAGTCTCCACAGAGTGCCAATATGGTGTAAATCTTCTTCATTAAGAAAATTTAGAAAATAGGAAATAGTGAACTTTTGTTAAGGACAAAGGGTCCTTTTCAGAGTTTGATGTGGTCCTTTCCAGATGGACAAGAGAGACCCACGTGCACGCACAGCAGGTGGCTGCTTAGTCTGGGTGTGAAAAAGCTGCAGTTTCTGCTAGTGTATAGGAAGTGTTATCTGGATTCTAATCCTGGCTAATTCTGCCTGGCTTGCAGTTCCTTTACATTTAAATAAGTGTGATTTTTAAAGTCTGGAAAGGCCTGAGGATACGGGGCAGGCAGGGTTGATAGTTTTCACTCTCTCTGTTTCCTGAGAGAAAATAATGTTGCATCTTCAAAACAGCATCTGTCAGAATGATTTTCATCAGATCAAATAAATCCTCAAAGCAGCTGTCATACTTTATAGACTTGAGAAATGCAGGTTATACTTTGCATGGAAGCCTAATGGCATTTAAAATAGGCGGGTTTTGCCTGTACAGCCTTACACCCAGACTCTTGACCGGGGTTTCTCGCTTGTGAGATTCTGTTCGAGCTACCATATCTCAAAGAGTTTAGTAACTGTTTTTACTATATGAACATCATAAATAATTATTTGCCAATTTAAGTTACTGTTAATTATAGTTGGAAAGAAGGATTGGGCTCTGAAGCCTTTGGGCCAAACGTGATGGAAACCTTCAGCAGCATACGCTGCGTCACGGGGCGAGTGACGTGAAGGTACATATCGCCGCTAGACATCTTGGAAGAGGCCTGCCTTTTGCCATCTTTTCATGGGCAGCTGCCATATGTCCTTACAGCCAATTATGGCCTTTTCAGTTTTAGAGGAGAGAAGACTTTTGGGGGAGGACTTTTGGTTCATAAAGACTTTTAATGATTAATGATCAATATAGATTGATACTTATTATTCTGCGGCAGGGAAGCTTATTCTTAAAAATTAGTTGCTAAATCTAAACCACAGTATGATACCTCTTCACACCCATTAGAATAGAGCCTTTATCCAAAAAAAAAAAACAAAATAAAACAGAAAACAACAAGTGTTGGCAGGGATATGGGGAAATAGGAACCCGTATCCATTGCTGGTGGGAATCTAAAATGCAACAGCCGCTGTGGAAAACAGGGTGGTGATTCCTCAAAAAGTTAAACACAGAATTACCATATAACCCAGCAATTCCACTTCTGAGTTACACACAAAATAATTGAAAGTAGAAACTCGAGCACATATTTATACACCCACGTCCATAGCTGCAGCATTCGCAGCAGTCCAGGCGTCTATCAGCAGACAAATGCATAAGCAGAATGTGGTCTGTCCGTACAGCGGAATGTTATTCAGCCTCAAAACGGAATTCCCACGCATGCTGCCACATAAATGAACCCTGACAATACTATACTAGATGGAATAGGCCAGACACAAAAAGACAAGTACTGTATGATTCCACTTAACCTGAGATCCCTAAGATAGTTAAACGCATGGTGATGGCCAGGGGCTGGGAGGAGGAGAGAATGGGGAGCTAGTGTTTAACGGGGACAGACTTTCTGTTGGGAATGATGAAAAAGTTCTGGAAATAGATAAAGGTGATGATAGCATAATATTATGAATATACTTAATGCCACTGAGCTGTATAGTTAAAAATGGCTAAAATGGTAATATTGTTTGTAATTAGTTGCTGAGCTCGCTGGGGTTTCCAAACGAAGTTAGAAGGGAGGGAGAGCTTGGACTGTCTTTAGCGATAACGTTTGCCTGGAGCAGACCAGAGCTAAAGCAGACCCCTCAGTCTGGTGTCCTGTCACTTCCCACCGAGTCGCCTCTTGGGGCGCGATAAGACTTTCTCATGAAATACAATTCTTGAATATTGTGTAAAAAGTGCAGTCTTAAAGCAAGGACCTCACCTGCGGAAGTGCTGGATACACAGGGTTCTTTCTTTCAGTGCCTTACTTCTTACCGGCACCAAACAGGTGGGGGCGCTGAAGAACAGCAGTGCAGGATGAAGTCTCAGGTCTTCATGTTGCTCTTCCCCAAGTTAATTGGGTGGAATGCACACTGTTATGGTTGTGCCCCCAAAAGACTGCTCTGACCTAAGCTCTGACCTAAGCCACTGAGTGACTTTCCCTGTTCCTGCTCCTCAGCTCGGAGTCAGCCCTCAAGGTGTGCACGAGGGCAAGTTCACGGCCTTTCCATCCTGAGTCCCTCTGACTGCAGCGCCAGACCCTCAGTCTTGCCATCACTCAGCCAAGTCGCCAGCACCACATCCAGCAGAATGACTGGCCACTTTGTATAGGATGTAGCACAAAGCACACCAACCCCTGGCTCATTGCCGCACCCAGCAGGCCTCACCTCACCCCACACCACCCGATGGCTGGCAGAGGCACATTTCTTATGCTGAGCCTAGCATGATTTTCACTGACATGCCCTGTCTTTATGAGCAGAATCCAGCAAGCCACTAAAGCTCAGCAGATTCAGTCATGGCTCACCACGAAGGATCTATCCCCATAAAATTTGGGGTTTTGCAAGGACAGTGCCATCTGTGAATGCCTCCCGTGGACTCTTAGAATCTGCAACCTGCAACCACGGCCCTGGACGCTCCTGGAATGAGCTGGGACTGTGGGGGAAGGGTCATTCTTACTCCTGGGGGTCTCCTTTAGCCCCCAGAGTCTCCATGGCCATTCGGCAGTTGTGATGGGACAGTGTCCTTGAGCAGCTCATGTGGGAGTGAGGTGCTAAATGTGGGTTTAGGAAAGGAAACAGCGTGAACTGGGAGTCAGAGGCTGGGTTCTAGGCCTCGGCTTCCCTGTGTGTTTTCCAGCACTCAGACTAGAGCAGAGTGGTCATGATCTCGTATCATCACTGTTCATACACATTTCCCCTGGGACATACTCGAGGCCTGGAACCCCACCCTTGTCGTGATCAATGCAGGAGACGCCCAGAGGACATCATCTCTGAGGAGCACCGAGGGCAGGGAGGAAGGGTGGGACTGTGGCAGGTCCCTGGGTTCCAGACATCCGTCATCAGTGCACACAGGGGACCAGTGCTGGAAACAGACTCCTGATAGCCAGGTCCCCAGAGAGCCTCACGTGGTAGCTACTACATAGTGGGACTGGGCTCAACCAAGGAGCCTGTCAGGAACACCCAACATGGAGGCCTCTCCAGGCTGGCACCCTGCTGCTGTACAGCACCTCTGCGTCCAGAGTTTCATCCACCTCTGCAAAGGGTGGCCTACTCACAGCGTAGACCACCCTCATTGCTGGGATCTCCTTTAGCCCCCAGAGTCTCCATGGCCATTCAGCAGTTGTGATGGGACAGTAATTCTGTGCGTGTGTCAGTCTTTATAAATACACACATACAGTAATACAGAATTACAAGTGATTTTAACTTTTTTTGCTTGTCTGCTTTTCAATAATGAATATGTACAGGCAGACCTCAGAGATATTGCAGGGTCTGCTCCAGACCACCATAATAAAGCTAAATATTGCGATAAAGTAAGTCCCACAAACTTTTTGGTTTCACAGTGCACATAAAAGTTTTGTTTGCACTCCATTGTAGCCTAGTACGTGTACAGTAGCATTACGTCTAGCATTACATCTAAAAAACAATGTGCATACCTTAATTTAAAATTAAAAAACAATTAAAAATTCTGTATGCTGATGATCATCTGAGCCTTCAGTGAGGCTCAGTCTTTTTGCTGGTGGAGGGTCTTGCCTCAGTGTTGATGGCCGCTGACTGATTGGGCTGGTGGTTACTAAAGGTTGAAGTGGCTGTGGCAGTTTCTTAAAATAAGACAACAGGCCGGGTGTGGTGGTTCACGCCTGCAATCCTAGCACTTTGGGAGGTCGAGGCGGGTAGATCACTTGAGGCCAGGAGTTCAAGACCAGCCTGGCAAACATGGTGAAACCCCATCTCTACTAAAAATATAAAAATTAGCCAGCCATGGTGGTGTGCGCCTGTAATCCCAGCTACTCTGGAGGCTGAGGCATGAGAATCTTTTGAACCTGGGAGGTGGAGGTTGCAGTGAGCAGACATTGCACCACTGTATTCCAGCCTGGGCAACAGAGTGAGACTCTCTCCCTCTCTCAAAAAAAAAAGACAACAATGAAGTTTGTGAGAGAGATCAACTCTTCCTTTCAGGAAAGGTTTCTCTGCAGCATACGATGCTGTTTGATGGCATTGTACCCATGGTAGAACTTCTTTCCAAAATGGAGTCAGTCATCTCAAACCCTGCCACTGCTTTATCAATTAAATTTATGTAATATTCTATATCCTTTTTTGTTATTTCAACAGTGTTTCCAGCATCTTCACCAGGTGTAGATTCCAGCTCAAGAAACCACTTTCTTTGCTCATCCATGAGAAGCAACTCCTCATCCTTGAGGAGTTTAATCACTAGATTGCAGCCATTCAGTTCCATCTTCAGGTCCACTTCTAATCCTCGTTCTCTTGCTGTTTTCACCACATCTGCAGTTACTTCCTCCAGTGAAGTCCTGAACCCCTTCAAAGTCACCCATGAGGGTTGGAATCAGCTTCTTCCAAACTCCTGTTAATATTGATATTTTGACCTCCTCCCATGAATCATGAGTGTTCTTAGTGGCATCTAAATTCTTTCCAGAAGGTTTTCAATTTACTTTGCCCAAATCCACCAGTGGAATTACTTATTTCTTTAATAAGACTTGAAAGTTGAAATTACTTCTTGATCCATGGGTTGCAGAATGAATGTTGTCTTAACACATATGAAAACAACATTAATCTCCTCTCCTTGTATACTTGGTCTTGGGTGGCCAGGAGCATTATAAATCAGCAGTAATACTTCGAAAGGAATCTTTTTTTTTGAGCAGTAGGTCTCAACAGTGGGCTTAAAATAAGCAGTAAACCTTGATGTAAACTGATGTGCCGCCATCCAGGCTCTGTCATCCCATGTATAGAGCACACACACAGTAGATTTTACATAATTCCCAAGGGCCCTAGGATGTTTGGAATGGTAAATGAGCATTGGCTTCAAATTAAAGTCATCAGCTGCATTAGTTCCTAATAAGAGTCAGCTGTCCTTGGAAGCTTTGAAACCAGTCATTGACCTCCCCTCTCTAGCTATGAAAATCCTAGAGTACATCTTTTTCCAATAAAAGGCTGTTTTGTCAACATTGGAAATCTGTTGTTTAGTGTAGCCACTTTCATCAATGATCTTAGCTAAATCTTCTAGAGAACTTGCTGCAACTTCTTCATCAGCAGTTGCTGCTTCACCTTGCACTTTTGTCTTCTGGAGATGGCTTCTTTCCTTAAACTTCATGAACCAATCTCTGCTAGTTTCCAGCTTTTCTTCTGCAGCTTCCTCACCTCTCTTAGCCTTCATAGAACTGAAGGGAGTTAGGGCCTCGCTCTAGATTAGGCTTTGGCTTAAGGGAATGTTGTGGCTTGTCTTCTATCCAGACCACTCGAACTTTCTCCATATCCACAATAATGCTCTTTTACTTCCTTGTCACTCACCCCAGTGCTCACTGGAGTAGCATTTTTAATTTTCTCCAAGAACTCTTCCTTTGCATTCACAACTTGGCTATTTGGTAGAAGAGACCAGGCTGTCTGAGCTTCCGACTTGTCTTCCTCACTAAGCTTGGTCACTTCTAGCTTTTGATTGAAAGTGACAGACATGCGACTCTTCCTTTCACTTGAACACTTCTAGGCCATTGTAGACAATTGTAGAGTTGCTAGTTGTCCTAATTTCAATATTGCTATGTCTCAGGGAGTAGGAAGGCCTGAAGAGAAGGAGAGAAACAGGGAATGGCTGGTCAGTAGAACTGTCAAAACACATGTGACAAGTGTTGATTAAGTTTACCATCTTATATGGGCACAGTTCGTGGTGCCCCAAAACAATTACAATAGTAACATCAAAGATCAATGACTGCAGAGCACCATAACAGACATAATAGTAATGAAGATGGACGCCCATAGACCTGCTTATGCAGAATTGCCACAAACCTTCAATTCCTAAAGAAACACATTACCTGTGAACTGCAATAAGCCGATGCCATAAAACAAGGTACTTGTGTGTGTGTGTGTGTGTGTGTGTGTGTGTGTGTAGAGGGGAGGGTGTTTACCTATATATGTACATAATTACTCAAGCTTCCTCAGCCACCTTTTAGGGCTCAGTTTGATGGGGAAGCTAATTCCCTTTATTATGCATGTATTCTTACTAGATTGACTCTCTATGGATGACATTTTTATCAAGTTTCTGGAGTGGGGTGATCTCCTGTATTTCCGCCTTTCAGAGCCTCGACAGATTAAAAAGCAAGTAAGACATGGAGACAGTGAAAGCCACTGTGCACTCCTGCTGTGGAAAGACGGCTGTGCCTTGTTGAAGATGATAGTATATGATTCGCTACCAGAGTGGGGCCATCCCTGCTTAAGGCTGTTCATAGATGTTTAAAAGAACATTCCAAAGGACTTTAAGAAACTTTGTGCTGCTATTTCTGTATTCCTTTCCAAATCTTTTATAAAATGTTAGAATTCAGACCACAGTTCCCGAGCTTTGGATGCAAACTCCGTGGCCTGAATCCCTGGAAGCCCTCCCCTGTTAGTGGCATCAGGCACCACAGCAGGCTATGCTTTAAGAATCAAAATGAATTCAGTTATACCACGTGGTGGGGCTTAAACTGGAGCTGAGCTTACTCATCTCTGGCCGGCTATTAATCCTATAGCTAAATCATATACGTAAAGGAAGGGGAAGAAAATCCAACCTTGGTAACCATACAACAAACACTAAATAAAACCAAGGTCATGTATGGGGTATCTCTGTGCTGCTTCGTAAAACTTGAAATTTCTTAATCTCGCGAAGTAACAGAAATTACTTGGGGGAATTTCAGGTGCTTTTGGTAAACTCTTTGGGGAAGTAAACAGTCAGTGAACTTTCTGAATGCTGGGACTTTTGCCTGCAGCAAAACAAAACTAAGACAAGTGGATTCCTTAAAAAGACCACCAGCAGCAGAGGAGAAGTAGAGCTGGGAAGAGACAGGCTGGGGAGCTCAAGGGATAAATTCTACCCCCTCTGCCCAGCAGGGCTGGCCTTAAGCAAAACTGAGCCAAGAGGGAGATGCTTCTTCTCCACCCACCTCCGTGAGTGGTCCAGATCGATCGTGCTGTCCCAGCTGGTCTGCCCTTGTATTCACCTCCTGCTCTTGGGTGCCTGTACCTCTTGGTGGAGGCATTTTGGAAGTGCACACACCTTATCCACTACCTTAAACTGTGTCCTGATGTTTTTAAATTTTGGCACATGTAGCCATCAAAAATAAATGTACAGAAGAGTATCTAATTACATGGAGAGATGCTTACCATAGTCTTAGTTCAGAAGGCAGATTACAAAACAGTGTGACTATTTTTGTAAGAAAAAAGTTAAGAAGAAGACAAGCACGTACATCCATGCATAGAAGGAAAGCCTGGAAGGATAGCGCCGTGTTAACAGCCGTGTTTCCAGGTGGTGGACCTGCTGGTGATTTGAGCCTGTTTGGGCTTCTCTGTTTTTTCACACTGGGCTGTATTGCTTTGGTACTGTATCCGTTCCCTCAATACTCCACAGTGTGGGTGAGCTCAGTGTGAGTTAACATGTCAAGAGGTGACAAGTTTCCCAAGGACCTTATGTTTGTAATGCTCAGGGATTGATGGGGGATGGGAGGTTTGTGTTGGCTCTGGAATCTACCCTGTGAGGATGCTGGAAGGGGAAGCCCAGGGTTGAGGAGGCAGTGAGAAAGTCTCCAAGTCCACGCCATGTAAAACTACTTCTCCCCTGCTTTAGCGAAGCGCCTGTTTCATGATCTCATTAAATCAAAAGAATTGGGCTTGCCCACAGTTAAAAGTGTTGATTTAACCAAAAAACAAAAATAGGCTAGGCACGGGGGCTCATGCCTGTAATCCCAGCACATTGGGAGGCCAAGGTGGAAGGTTGGCTTGAGACCAGGAGTTCAAGACTAGTTTGGGCAACATAGCAAGACCCTGCCTCTGCAAAGATAAAACAATTAGCCGGGTGTGATGATGCACGCCTTTTGTCCCAGCTACTCGGGAGACTGAGGCAAGAGGATCACTTGAGTCTAGGAGTGGAGGCTGCTGTGAGCTATGATCGTGGCTCTGCATTTCAGCCTGGGTGACAGAGACCCTGTCTCTAAAAAAACTACAAATAGAAAGTGCTTGTAGGCAATTCACTTGCAGTTGGCTGCAGTCTCTTTCTCTCTCGTACTCGGGGCTGAACTAGCCTCAGGAGAAGGAGGCTCCCAAGCCCCGTAGTGTGGTCATTACAACAAATAATGCAGAGGAAGAGGTTCGCTCCCCATTCCGCCTCCACGCCCTCCAGCCTGGCTCTGCCACTGTGTCCCCTTTTTTGGACTGTTTTGTTAAATCTGCCTTTTCCCTTCTTGTTTTCCAGTCCACCTAAACCCACTGTGTTCATCTCTGGGGTCATTGCCCGGGTAAGTCTGGGAGCGTCTGCAGTGGGTTTGAGGCCTTTGCATGGCAGCATGGAGTCTCCTGGTTCCTTCTGGTTTTATTAAACTCTACCTGGAATAACCCAGCACCACTGCTCATCTCATCTGTGGCCATGGCTCTCTTGGTTGCCACATTTCCCCAGAGGGTGCTTCTGCAGACCCCAGGCCAGACTCACAGTTTGGGTCACATCCTTTACCTTTCCAGAGCCGCCCTTTGGTGAGACCCAACATTGTGACTTAAGCACAGGCCTCCCACCAGTAAACCATCAGCGAACCCCCGCCAGCGAACCCCCACGGTATTGCCGTCCACAGGGCTGCTGTTCTCAGGACATTCACTTTCTTATCAGAGGATGCCTGAAGAAAGTGCCAGCGTTGGGGACAGCCCACTGTTGGTGGAGCTGTGACCACAGCCAGCCAACCTGCCAGCCAGAGAAGTGTGGCTCCAGCCTGCTCGTGTGGGCCCCACTCTGGCCACGCCCACAGTTGGCACGAAGCCCATTGATCCCTCTGGAAAATAGCGGGTCCCTCATGAGACTGGGCAGGCCGAACCTGGCTCTGTCTCGTAGGCGCCCTATGCATTTCCTTCCCGGCCAGCGCCCCAGGCCTAGCTCACAGCTGTGGTGGCACATCTGAACTTAAGATCCTGGATTTGGTTCTGTCCTGCCCCTAATGTAAATAGTCACAAATACAAATGTAGCAGAAGAAAGCCCCAGTCATCCAAGTCAGTTCTGTGGGAGTCGCGTGTTCCTGTGTCTCACGGCATGGGGCAGAGCCAGTGAGCATTCTTGCTGCCCTGCCAGCGTGTGGGCCTCAGTGCCACCTGCCATTCCCCGGTTCTGATGGTCTGGGCCCCCCACCACCCAGAGGGGACAGGCTTCCACCTTCCTTTACCCATTCACAGTCCATGCCCGCCCTGCACGGACACTGGTGGGTGCTGGCCTGGGGCTTCCTCACACATGAATCCCATGCTTCCCACAGGGAAGCTGGTAGGCGCTGGCCTGGTGCTTCCTCACATACAAACCCCATGCTTCCCGCAGGGACGCTGGTGGGCATTGACCTGGCTCTTCCTCACATACAAACCCACTGCTTCCTGCAGAGATGCTGTTGGGTGCTGGCCTGGGGACTGCCTCACCCATGAACCCCATGCATCCTGCAGAAATGCTGGTGGGCACTGGCCTGGGGCTTCCTCATCCATGAACCCCATGCTTCTTGTTGATCAACCTGAGCTTTCTGTGTATCCTGACAGGGTGACAAAGATTTCCCCCCGGCGGCCGCGCAGGTGGCTCACCAGAAGCCGCATGCCTCCATGGACAAGCATCCTTCCCCAAGAACCCAGCACATCCAGCAGCCACGCAAGTGAGCCTGGACCCCACCAGCCTCCCCCGCGGCCCCGGCTCTTCTGTACTTGGTATTTCCCTGACAGAGAAAACCAGCACTTTCTCCCAAATCCTGCTCTGCTGGGAAATCTAAGGCAAAACCAAGTGCTCTGTCGTTTGCCTTACATTTCCATATTTAAAACTAGAAACCGCTCCAGCCCAAACCTTGTTTATGGGGAGTCCGGTTGGATGTCGTTTGAGGATGATTGTGCCCCTAGAGGTGCCATTAGCAGAATTTGCCAAGATCTGAGAAAAACTTTTAGCTTTAGTTCTATTTCAGCAGTCGCCTGACGTCCTTGTCTGTGGTCTTAAAAACAAGAAGGCACACATTTGAGAGGATGAGATTAAGGTTAGGGGAGAAGCTCGGCCATTGCACGCTTTTTAGTATTGGGACAGTAAAATCTTAACACCTGCGGGAAAGTAAGAAATAAGGGAATGAGTTTGGGCGGCCCCTCAGAAAGACCATTAGAGGCAGGGAAGAGCAACGCCAAATTTCCCTCCCTTGTGAGATGGGGGATCCTGTGCAGGCTGAGGAGGCACCCATGAGAAAAGCCAAAAAAGCAGAGCGAGACTCCGTCTCAAAAAAAAAAAAAAAAAGCATGCATCTTAGAAATAGCTCCTCAATTCCAAGAGTCAACATGCCAGAAAATGAGGCTGGAGGCAGGTAGCTCCGAGGGCGGACTTCTGGTATGAGATCTCGGCATGGCAAGCCCAGCATCGCCTCAGCCCAGACAGGCTCCACCAGGAGATCAAGCAAAGCTGGCCTTAAGGAATCACCTCCTGAGCCACTTCAGAGTTCTGGGAGTGGCCACGGACCAGGGTGGAGGAATAGACTTCTACTTCATTCTGGGACACTTGAGCCAGGGAGTTGAAAGCTTGGAAAGAGCAGATAAGAAACCTGCCCCTTGTCTCCCTAGGGACGTGAGACACCACATTCCATTTGTGCTAGAAAAACCTGTCCACTGATGGGTCTAACCGTTCCAAACACCTCCCACCCCATGTGCACAGCTGCCTGGGCCCGTCGTCACTTGGGTGCGTCACGTTGTCCTCCGATTTTTAGATGAATTTCCTGTCTAGAGATGTCCTAGTCTGCTCACTGGCTGGTGGCAGTAGAGTACCCTGCATCTCCGAAAAGCCAGAGGGTTCGCCTAGTCAGACGAAACTCCAGAACAGTGCTTGCAGAGGGCCTGACCGTCCTGCTCACCCACAGCCAATCTGCTGCAGGCCAGCAACCATGCCGTGAGCACCTGCCAACCACCAGCCTTTCTGGTACTGTTCAGTTCACATCTGCCTGCTGGTGAGGGCAGAGGCAGACCTGGTCAGACCCAGCGCCCATCCTCCCTGAGGGAGCACAGCACAGCCTCACACTTGAAAGGCAGTGTTTGGTTTCCCATCTAATCAACTTAAGGGAAGCTGGCGTGTACCCTTCAAGACCCTGTCGCCACCTATTTCCTCATCAGTTTGGTATAAACTGAGGGTGGCTTTTAGAGACCCAAACTTGGTCAGCAGCGCTACCATGGAACACCCCAGCAAGCACCTCCCAGCCTGCCTTTTGGAGTAGCACCCAGGAGGGGATGCTGCGCTCCAGCAACACCAGGTCAGGCCCGTGCAGACCCCTGCCCCTGCCGCTGCAGAAATCCAGAAGCATGCTGAATGCTTCTCAGTCTTCAGCCGGAGGGAGGGCTGTGATTTCCAGAGCTGTGCTTTTTATGTACTCTTAGCTAGATCTGGCATGCATCTGTGGGCTTTAGATCATTAAATCCAAACTGTTTGCCTAAGTGAGTTTATCAGTTGTTAACTTCAAGAATATTGATGATTTATAATAAAGCTCCTGCATTTCTCTCCAGCTTTGTTTTTTCTTGTAGATCAGAGATTCCCTTTTATATTTTACCGGGGTTGCCAGATGGTTTCAATAGAAGTACAAATACCCATACATGTGTACATGATGGGCGTTTTCAAAACCTGTTTTCCAGATACAAAAGTCGAACTCTTGGACACCTGGTGACTCGAGTCTAATTATCTACTTAAAATGTCATAACATGGAAAAGCTTAATACCATTGATTAAAGCATATTACTTGAGCCCAGCAGCTGGCCTGTGCCAGGTAGGCCCTTTGGGAACAGATGTAAGAGAGAATGATTAATAGTAAGCCCAGGGGTGACGGTGAGCAGCTTTTGATGTACAAGACGTTTGCCTTAATCAGAAGGTCTCCTGTAACCCTTGTGAGAAAATAATCACAACTATTAGACTGGCGATCCAGAATCAAATCGGAATTTGAGTGGGAGGGGCCTGAGGTTTTCTCACCCAGGGCTGTATTTGTCAGAGAGCACCAGAGGGAGTACCAGGGGCCGCATTCACAGCCCCAGCTTGGGTGTAGCTGGAGTCTACACCTCCAACAACCCTGGCTTTGTCTGGTGTTGCCTCTGAAGCTGCTGCTTGTATTCCTGCCTCCTGTCTCCCATGCTAAGCTGAGGAAAGGAACGAGGGGCATACTCATTTTCTGTCACTGGGCAGAGTCCATTCTCAGTAAATATATGGTGGTTGCCAGAAATGCCAAGCATCCAACAAGCATGGAACAGAACCACCCCCAGGGCTCTCCACATCATTCCTGAACATCATTATCCAGTGTCAGTTTTCTATTGCTGCCTTAACAGAGTCACAAATTAAGCCACAAACTGTGTGGCGTAAAACAACGGGAGTGTGTTCTCTCACAGTTCTGGAGAGGTTTGAAATCAGTGTGTTGGCCAGGCCACACTCCCTCCGCAGGCCCAGTGGGACTTTCTGGCCTCTCCCAGCCCCTGGCGGCTCCTGACGGCTGTGGCCATCCTTGGTGTCCCTTGGCTTGTGGGCAGCATCACTCCAGTCTCTGACTCCGCCGTCACATGGCCATTCCCTGTCTGTGTGTCTGTCTCCAAATCTCCCTTGTTTTCTGAGGACACCAGTCATTAGATGAATGCCCACCCTATTCCAGTATGACCTCATCTTCCCTGATTACATCTGCAGAGACTCTGTTTCCAATTAAGGTCACATTCAGAGGCACAGGGATTTAGGACTTCAACGTATCTTTTGGGGGAACGTCATTCACCCAAGAACATCACCTATGTGCCGAAAAGCCAGAAACCTCACTCCCAGCTCACACCATTTGAAGAACAGTTCACTTAGTGCATTGCTTTTCTGCAAAAACTTTGCTGGGAGAACCTTTACCTGCTGCAGGTTTCCTGATACAGCATCTCTGGCCATGCAGCATCCCAAGCCTGGCTGCAGGAAGAACAGAGAAAAGACTGGAAGCAGAGACATAAAGGGACGGGACCCTCGGCTGCAGAGGCTGCCTGTCCCTGGGTCCAGTGGCTGTGGGATCACTTGTTGTCAGATGTGTCCTCAGCCCAGAGAGTCACAGTGTTGCCACTGTGCTCCATGGATGGTGGTTATACTATTTCACAGGAGGAAAGACTGAAGCTCAGGGTCCAGTGTCAAAGCCACTGTTAGTAGATGGCCAATAAGCACATCAAAAGATGCTCAATGTCTTTAGTCACCAGGGAGATGCAGATCAAAGCCACAATGAAATACCACTTCACCAAGATGGCTAGAACCAGAAAGTCAATGACACAAGGGTACTGACAGGAATGCAGAGAAATTGGAACTCGTACAATGCTGTTGAGAGTGCAAAATGTGCAGCCACTTGGGAAAACAGTCCCATGTGAAAAAACAGTGAGAAAAATAGTTCCTCAAGTGAGAAAAGTTCCCCATACAATTAAACACAGAGTTATATGACCCAGCAATCCACTCCTAGGTATATACACCCAAGAAAAATGAAATGACATGTCCATGCAAAAACGTGTAAACATGATTATAGCAGCATTATTCATAATAGCCGAAAGGAAGAAACAACACAAATGTCCATCCAGTGAAGAATGAATGAACAAGATGTATAGCCACATAGTGGAGTACTACTCAGCCATGAAAAGGAATGAAGGACTGATAACACACAACAACATGGATAAACTTTGAAAACATCATGGTAAGTGAAAGAAGCCAGTCACCAAAGATCACATGTGTGATGTCATTCATATGAAATGTCCAGAACAGAGAAATCTATAGAGACAGTGCTTGCTTAGGGCTGGTATGGGCAGGGGGAGTAGGAAAGTGATGGCCAAAGGGTACAGAGTCTCTTCTTGAGGTGATGAAAATATTCTAAAATCAACCATGTGAATACTTGCACATACCCATGAATATGCTTTTTAAAAGCCATTGAACTGGACACTTTAGGCTAGCCCATGGAGAGGGCAGCTTGCGGTTCTGAGGGAGGCAAGAAAGACTGGCAGTCAGAAACTCAGGGGAGCCAGTCAGCAGGACAGCAAGGAGCCATGTGAGGAAAGTCGAAGAAATGAGAAGACCTGGAAGGGTCAGTGTGGATGCTGAGACCCCAGAGACTACGAAACTGATACTGAAATCCTCAGGGAAGCAGCACATCCCAGGAGTGATTAGATGATAGCAGTCAGGACCAGGAAAGGGTGCGCTTAAACAGAAGGCACAAAACACGGAGAAAGGAGACCTGTGAGGAGGACAAGTGCTGACCTAAAAACCCCCACAGGGAGCAAGAAACTCTGCTTAGCTGCTGCCCCTGGATTAGGGACACAGTGTGGGGGACAAGCTGTCCTTTGCTGCGCAGAGACGGGGAAGACAGGGTCATGAGCACATATGTGCCTTAATGGCCAGGTGGTGAATGGCAGGCTTGAGGAAGGGCGAGGGGGGATGGCACTGCACTGGGGCAAGCACAGGCTCTAGAGTCACCGCTGCACAGGCTCAAACCTCAGCCCTGCCGGAGCGAGAGGCTCCTCCATCAGCGTCTGGACCCCACCTACCCAATTGCAACTCTGCACTCGCGGAGCTTTGTGAGCATGAAAAGAAGTCATACACGCTAACCTCATGGTTAATACAGATGCTCAGTAAATGAGAGGCATTACTGGGATCACAAGGACAGGGGTCCCAGCATGGACAAAGGGTGCTAGAGGGGTACAGAGGTTTGCAGTTGGCAAGAAGATTCCAGAAAGGGATGGTTGGATCAATGCCACTCAAGATTGTGTTCAGGAACAATGAGATGGAGAGGAGGCCAGGGGCCCAGGTGAGTGTTGGCGGAGCAGGGATGGGCAGAAGGGTGCTGGGCCCTAAGGACCCTGCAGGGGCCACCTGTCACCCAGAGGTCAGCAGCGCATGCGTGCCTCTGGTTCCTGCATGCCATCCATCGCAGTCTTTGTTTGGGCTCAGGTGGCCCCAGCACAAAGCGCAGCTCTTTGAATGTTTTCACTGAGAAATTCCTTCATAGTGTTTGTAAGTGTCACTGGAATGATCCAAGACTGGAGGGGTTACCAGGAGGAGCACATCGTTTTCCAGTGCCCCTGACTCATTCATCTGCTGCCCCATGGACCACAAGTCCTGAGCTCTCCCCTGCGACCACCCGAGAAGCAAGCAGCCCCTCCCCACACCTGCAATATGTCCCTGGGACACCCCTCTTGCCCCGCCCTGACCCAGAGGCCAGGTCCCTGGGGCCGCCCCCTCTCTCAGCAGGCCCCTCCTAGAGGGAGAGGATCCCTGGGACATTTGCTTTCTGGGTCCAGGCAGGAAGGAGAACTGGGACCCTATTCAAATGTGTCCTGGAGTTCTGACATTTTGACACCATTTCAAAGAACCTCCTCAGCTCCAGTTCAAACTAGAACCAGCCCCTGATGGAGCCAGTGCCTGGACCGCAGAACGCAGAAGCTCAGGCGGGGCTCAGGTTCAGGCGCCTCCTGCCACTTACTAGGTTTGGGCACCAGGTGACCCCCCGTGTGTGTATCAGGAAGCTACAGGGTGTGATGTGCCCATGGCTTAGACAGGAACCTGGCCAAGGAGACCGTGGAATGACCACCAGCCAAGTGGAGGGCGCAGGCCTGGATGAGCGCCACGCAGGCAGCCTGAGAAAGGGCAGGGATTGGGGGTGAGAGAGCAGAGCCATGGGGAGATATGGCCAGACCCAGCGGGTTTGTAATTCGTTGGTTATTGTTAAAGCATCTGCCACTGCCTCGGCAGCCCGTGCTATTCTGCAGTTCTGCAGCTTTTCTTATCTTCACAGCTGCTGTGCTGGTTAAATACTTCTTTTTACAAATCCAAAAGTAAACTTCTCTTTCCCTAAGACTTGGCATCCTGCTGGCCTCTGCAATATAAAAACAAAAACAAAACAAAACAAAAAAAACAGGCATTTTGTAACCCTCCCAGGAGGCGCCTGCAGCCATATGCGCCTGAAGAACGGGGTGGGAGGGAGGGAGTGGGTGGTGGTGGCGAACCATGAGGCTTTGCGAACTTGAGACATCCTCATCACAGTTGTATTCACCAGGTCCTCCAGAGAAAACCAGTGGGGGGGTGTGTGTGTGCACGTGTTTATCCATGTGTACACACACATGCACACATATAGGAAGAGACTTATTTTAAGGAATTGGCTCATGCGATTATGGAGCCTAGCAAATCCCATATCTTCAGGGATGGCAGGAAGCTGGAGGCCCAGGAAGAGCTGGTGCTGCTGTTCAAGTCTGAAAGCTGTCTGCTGGCAGAAGTCCTTCTTGCTCAGGGAAGGTTGGTCTTCTGTTCATTCAGGCCTTCAACTGATTGGATGCGGCCCACCCACATAATGGAGTACAGTCCGCTTGACTCAGAAAGTCTACTGATTTAAATGTTAGTCTCATCCCAAAACGCCTTTACAGAACCATCTAAGATAATGTTCAACCACATATCTGGGTGTCATGACCCAGCTGAGTTGACACATAAAATTAGCTAATGTAAGTATTCATTGTGGCTGATTTTTCTCTTGTAGCAGGACGAGCTGCAGATAAAACCTCTCAGACACCGAGTTATAGAAGGAAGAAGGGCTTTATTCAGCTGGGAGCCTTGGCAAGCTACTGCCTTAAAATCCGAGCTCCCCGAGTGCACAAATTCTGTCCCTTTTAAGGACTCACAACAGTGAAGATTTCATATGAAAGGGTTGTGATTGATTGAGCAATCTAGGGGACACATGACAGGGGTTTCATGCACTGATAGAAACAGAACAGGGCAGGGAGTTTCACAACGTTCTTCCATACAATGTCTGGAATTTATGAATAACATCGGTTTCTAAGTTATGAGTTGATTTTTAACTACTGGGTTTAGGCCAGGCAGACCCAGGCCTGGTTTTGGGCCTGGCACCAGGCTGCTTTCTTTGGTTTTACTTCCTTGCTTTTTATTAAAACAGGTACTGAGTATAAAACAATATAAAACAATGTGAGAGGGTCTTTTTCTTTCCTCACTCTGGGTCGTTAAAGCATCTTGGATGTGTTTTTACTTCGACCTATCTGCAAATCTTTACAACCTTCTGTCTAGCATTTGCCTTGCTCTTCTAAACAGACTTTCTAAAATTCAATTAAGGGCATTCATGACAAGAGAAAATTATTTTCCCTCATCCTCCCCTTTAATCCTAACTATTTTCATAAATCTAACTGCCATGCTTTCAAAAAAATCTAATGTGTCAACTGGAAAAGCCCCAGCATGGTCTGCTATAATGAACTAATATAATCTGGAGGATTTGGAACTCTACCCAGAAGCCTGGAATGAGCTTTTGATTACATTTCGACATCACCATTCTGCACTGCCGAGGGTCACTTAAAAGAAAGACTCCAACATTTTGTAGCATAAGGACTCAGTTTCCTGTGCAAGTCGCCAGAAACCCACTTGTGTTATTCTTTAAATAGGGATGTATTGAGAACATGGAATGTGCTTAGAGAGCTAATAATGATCTTCATTATTTCTAGGGCAATGATTGTCACCTGGGGGTGATGTTGCCCCCCAGGGAACATTTGACAGTGTCTGGAGGTTGCTAGTGGGTGGAGGCCAGAGATGCCACTAAAAATCGATCATAATGCAATTAAACAATCAAAAGCAAATTTCCCTCAACCTGGAATCCTGAAAAAAAAAAAAAAAATACATGTGTTTCAGTCATGACAGCACGTTTCGTGGAAGCAACTGAAGTAGCTCAAGCTTGTTTGTGTTTTCCAGTTCCTGGAGCAGAAAATAGTAAATTGCTGTGATGCAGATTTGCTCCTGGACGCAGTGGAAAATTTTAGATAAAGCAAATCTTTGCCTTCAGGGAGAGTGTTCAGTTGCTCTCCAGCTTAATGGTGGTTTTCTCAGTCACTGATACAAAAAAGAGCCAAGATCAATGCCCTCGGTGGCTTCCCAGCACAGCCACCTAGGGCAGGAAGGACAGTCACACTGGCTTTTGGCTCAGCTATTTAATTATTCTCAAAAACAGGTCTAGAAACCTCTTTGCAAACAATGGCAGCTGCTTTCCAAAATGAACCATGTGTGCCTCAGGCTGATTAACCTCCCAGTTATCAGTGGGCATGGCAAAGGGATGAATAGCTGAGAGGAAAATGTGTGTGTCTGCGGAACAGCAGCATGAAAAGAAACCGGTGTAGGTAAAGATCTCCTTCAGGGCAGGGACTTTGGCCTTGTCCTGTGTCCCTGTCTGCTAGCAGAATTCCTACCAATCGCAGCCCCTCAACAAATCCCTGTTTCTATCACAGGAGTGAAGGCTAGATGTGAGCTCTGGGGGAATGTGGTCGTTTCTTACCATACCTGGCACTTACCCAAACCTCCAAACTAACTGGACGATAGACCAGGAATGCTGGCACCCACCATTTCCGTCAGACTCTGA
This sequence comes from Theropithecus gelada, assembly GCF_003255815.1. Lineage (NCBI taxonomy): Eukaryota > Metazoa > Chordata > Mammalia > Primates > Cercopithecidae > Theropithecus > Theropithecus gelada. The sequence continues at coordinate 10,412,349 of NC_037673.1, read as the reverse complement.
AAATGTTCAATTAGTTGGTTCCGCTTTTAGCTGCAACATGTGCAACTAGATTGCGTCACGCATATATAAAAGACAAATTTCAGAGCACGGTCCAAAATCAAACTTTTCAAAAGATACAAGTTTCATCACAAATTCCCTGCCTTCTATAGCAATGACGCCTCCATCCTCACCCAATGGGAGCAGTGGCCAATGCAAGAAACCCACATCCTGAGACTTGCGCCATCACAGATAAGGCTGTGCCTAAGAAGACAGACTGGAGTACAAAGCATCTCTAAACAAAAACAACCACAGCCGTAATTAATACATGCATAAAAACAATACCTAAGAAACGGTGTTTGGGGTAATTATGAATCATTTCCATCTTGCATACTAAGGAAATCATCCCAAATTACTTTGTAATGTCACATCACATACATTTAACAGCCCTAACATGATGCTGAGGACTTCATATATGTAATGTTTAGTTTCACAGCTAAAGGATTTTCCCTGCCTTAATACTGTTTTTTTTTTCAGTCTAATAATTATTCGGCCATCCTCATAGATGCTCTTAGTATATCAAAAGGATCCCAAAGAAAGTTATCCTAGGAAACAAAACCAAACCGAAAGATTATTACTTTTCAGGTGCAACACTATTGCAGTGTCCAAGAAAGAGCATTAGATCACTAAACCAGCATTTTCTTCAAGGACAATTAAGTAACCTGAACACAATAAGACAATGACAAATGGGCATTTATTAATTAATGCTTTGTTTAACCCATATAAATTTAGTCAGAGTTATACTATTTCTTTCATTAATCACAAAAGTGTTGAAGTAGACGGATTTCCCACTGAAGGAGATTCTGGTCCTAAATCACCATCATCATGATCCCCATCACCATCATCACCGCCATCATCACCAGCACCATGATCACCATCATTACCATCATTATCATTACTATTACCATAATTACCATCATCATCACCCTCATCATCCCCACCATCATCACTATCACCATTACCATAATTACCATCACCATCATCACCATTATCATCATCACTATCATCACCATCACCACCTTCATCATCACTATCACCATCATCACCAGTACCATGATCACCATCATTAACATCATTGTCATTACTATTACCATAATTACCATCATCATCACCCTCATCATCATCACCATTATCCCCACCATCATCACCATCACTATTATCATAATTACCATCACCACCATCATTACCATTATCATCACTATCATCACCATCACCACCTTCATCGTCACTATCACCATCATCACCAGCACCATGATCACCATCATTACCATCATTGTCATTACTATTACCATAATTACCATCATCACCATCACCATCATCCCCACCATCATCACCATCACCATTACCATAATTACCATCACCATCATCATTACCATTATCATCACTATCATCACCATCACCACCTTCATCATCACTATCACCGTCATTACCACCATTGCTGTTATCACCATCATTACCACCACCATCATTTGTCATCACTATCACCACCACCACCATCACTACCACCACCATCATGATCATCATTATCATCCTCCTCCTCACATTTATTGAACACTTACTATGTGCTAGATGCTCATAACAATCCTACTGGTAGACATTTTTATCATTGCTGTTTTAGAGATAAGGAAACTGAGGCTTAGTGCGGTAAAATAATGTACTTCAATCACATAGCTAGTAGGGTGGCAAAGCTAAGATCAATATGACAGCTATGATTTCTACCACAAACTTCTAAAGAGCAGGAAGCTCCACTGTCATTTTCACACATTTTTAATTGATTGAACCAATCAGTCCATCATTCAGGTAAAAGTAGGACCCCAAGAGTTAGAGGAACAGCTAGATCCTCCAATTGTCAACCATTTAGGTCAATAATTGGGGCCTCACAGGTGTCTAGGTCCTGCTCCCAGGATGGTAACACTGTAAGTCTGAAACCTATTAATCTTGAAGAGATGTCATCATTGTCAATGATAACAATGACAATGACAGTGGGCCATATCATGAAAAGGAGGAAATCTTTAAAGATCAGACTTAAGTCCTGCTTTCACTGTACAGAAATCCAACTCTATGGTCTAGACCCTGTCTCTCTCAGTACCAAATAGGACCCCCTATGCACACATTGCAGGGCTGGTCTTCAGGGGTCCTAGAACAGGGAACTGTAAGAGAAAGTCCTATGGGGCGAGCAGGTCTAGAATGGTGTAGAGCTCCAAAAATCAGAAAAAAGGATAGGGCCGCCTCCCTCTTGCCCCACAGGAGACGTTTCAGGGAAGAAAACACAATTAAGAAACTGACTTTCTTGGCTTTGCTGCCAAGTTGCTTCCCAGTGTCCATTCTTCCCTCTGTCTTTGGACTGGAGCTCCGTTATATACATGCCAGCAATTGGCCCAGTTCTACTGCTCCATTTTCCAACCTAGCAGGTAAGTGCGGCTCATGACTGAATTCTAATCAATAGGCTATGTAAGAGGATGGTATCTTAAAAGGAGTTGTCTCATCCAGAAGATTTGCCTGTTTTTCCCCCTCACTTCTTCCTCCTGCCTGGAAAACAGGTGTGATGGCTTGTCCTCTAGCAGCTACTTTGGATCATGAGGCAATGAGGTAATGCCAGCTCCTTCCAAGGATGACTGAACAGAAGGAGCCTGGGTCCCTGATGACAGTGGCACCACCATGATCACCCCAGTCTGCCTCTCTGGACTTTGCTTATGGGGACACAAACCCTTAAGTATTTAAGCCACTATTTTCTTGGTTGTAACAGAAAAGTTCGGAGTACAGATTTTGAGGCTGAACACCCTGGGTTATATCTCAGCACCTTCACTCACTAGCATCAAGACCTTGGATAGGTTACTTGACCTCTCTGTATCTGTTTCCCCATCTGTAAAACAAGCATGAAATGGTCTCTATGTTACAGCATTGTTACGTGACTGGCAATCAGAGGACCTAGCTGTTCCTCTAACTCTTGGGGTCCTACTATGGTAGGCACTTTTATAAGTATAGGCCATGATCATGATGATGATGACAGTGACAGTGACAATGATGATTACTGGATTTTCTGTGATATGCAGGTAAACCTGACCTGGTACATATGCTCACAATGGCCGAGCCAGAATGGGTTTTCCCTTGAACAAAGGAAGAGACACTACTCTTCAATACCTTTCAGTAGCTTCCCTGTGAAGCTGTGAGCTCAGAAGAGCAGAGGCCAACCAGACGTAATGGCTCACACCTGTAATCCTAGCACTTTGGGAGGCCAAGGTGGGAGGATCAGTTGAGCCCAGACATTCAAGACCTGCCTGGGAAACATGATGAAACCCCATCTCCACAAAAAATACAAAAACTAGCCAGGCATGGTAGCACACACCCATAGTCTCAGCTAGTTGGGTGGCTGAGATGGGAGGATTGCTTGAGCCTGGGAGGTTGAGGCTGCAGTGAGCCAAGATCCCCAACACTGCACTCCAGCCTGAGTGACAGAGCCAGACCCTGTCTCCAAAAAAATAGAGCAGAGCCCACTTTCAAGACAGAGCACACTGGAGCAACAGAAAATAACCCACTTAGCCAATTATTGGTTCAATTGTGCTAAGTCAGCATTCAAGTTGTGGACAACAGAAAGGATCTCCAAGGATGTGTGGGGAAAAGGAGGGAAGAAAACATACAGAGACTAAAGGTCAAGGTTGAGGCCCCAGAGGGAGCATGGGTGCCCAGCAGGGGAGTTGGTGAAGTTGTCCCCTTGGGTGGGGCCTGTTGTGACTGACTCATCCTTCACCGAAGGTTAAAACCTTCGTTGGGTAAGCTCTGCATCACTGGCTGTGGAAGCCAGGCTCCTGATTGCCTTTGAGGTTCTGCCATTTTCTATGTGTCTGTTCTCACGGCATGACCCTGTGATACAATTAGACCCAGTATCAAGTATGTCTACATGGATGTCAGTGGGCCTCTTGGGATTTGTACCAGTGCAGCCCAGAGCCAGGTACATAGGAAAAAATGTGGCCTTGCCCACAGAGAGGTCTGGCCATTTCCCTCAGCTCTAGGAGGTGACTGATGGCATACCTGATAGGAATGTCTTTGTTGGTGGCAAAGGCTGGCCACATGGAACCTTAGCATAGAGTCAGCCACATCTGACAGTCTCAGGATAAGAGCTGGCCATGCAGGAAAGACCAACCATGGTGGCTTTGAGTTACACAATATATAGGTGGCCTTAGTGCCTGATTTCACTTATGTATGTGATCAATCAATCATTTGTTCATGCTTGTGTAGTGAGGCCCCAATAAAAATTCTGCACACTGAAGCTCTGGCAAGCTTCCTTGGTTGACAGTACTCCATCATTTGCCACGCATCATTGGCAGGAGGGCGACGCATCCTTAGGACAGTGGAAGTTTCACATTTCAGACCCTCCCTGACTGCCCCATGCTTCTCTGCCTTTGGCTCATTTCTGTTGGTGCCCTTGCCCTGTATTCAATGACTATAATAGCTTTCACTGAGTTCTGTGAATCCTTTTAGCAAACTCTTAAAGTGGGAGGTAGCTTGGGGAACCCTCCAAGCTTGCAGTTGCTGTCAGAAGTGAGGGCAGACTTGGAAACTGTGTCCTGAAACCTTACAGTCGGGGTGCCTTGTGCACCCATAACCTTTTTGGGAAACAGATGCAGACACAGGCATCAGATGGCTCCGTAGCCACCTCAGCCCCATTTCTTTATGCAGCTGCCTCTGGCCGAGGCCCTTCTCTTGGAGGAGCAGTAGCTGCCCAAGGGTCAGGGGCACGCCACGCTCTGTGCTCAGTCTGGGCAGAGAGTCTCGAATAAGACCCCCTTGCATACTGTTCCATTGGTCAGAAATACAGGGGCAGTGTGTTGTGTCTGAGCAGGCTGTCACATGCCTTTCTCAGCCCTGATTTTCTGAAGCTTCCCATATGTCCTTAATTTCTTTATAAAAGCGGCATGATTTTTCCTTGCTTGGAGATGAGAAAACAAGCTGGACATAATGAAATCCTTCATCTATTGGCTGCGTTCTGCAGTCTAGAGGCAGTAGCAGGCCATGCTTGCTGGAGCTCTAGCCATGAGGATGCCAGCATGGGCTGCAGTTGGGTGCCACCTGCAGGGTGAAGGGCCGAGAGGAGAGGCTCCACCGTTTCACAGAAGGCCCACGTTTCCTGTCGCCCTAGCTTTTCTCCTCGTTCCAAGTGGCTGGACGGTGGGAGAGCAGATTAGGGACACCATCCACCCCGGAGGGGTCCCCTCCTCTCAGAAGGCCCCAGGCCAGGCCTCTTCACCACGCCTTACTCTAGGCTCTGGGAGAAACGGGGGGCTTCTCCTGGGGGCTGCTCGCCTATTCTTACCAGGATTGGAAAGATTTGGGCCCAGATGGTCTGGGACGCTGTTGCTGGTACTGAGGACACCACGGGGTCTTCCAGACCATGATGACAGCATGGCCCTAGGGGCAAGGAGCGGGGGTATCTCTTCACCAGCTGGAAGGCCATGCACGGTGTAAGGCAGTGCACCAGAGCCAGGGCTCACACAGGGCCTGGGGCAAAGAGCTGTGGCCTGATTCTCCTGGAGACCTATAATGGAAGGCGTGATCATTCAGAAGGATTTTAAACAACAGTCCCCAACCTTTTCGACACCAGGAACTGGTTTCGTGAAAAAAAATTTTTCCAATGACTGGGAGTGGGTGGGTGGCCAGAGAGGGGGCAGCAGATGGTTTCAGAAGGAAACTGTTCCCCCTCAGATCATGAGGCAGGTACTAGATTCTCATAAGGAGTGTGAGACCTAGATCTCTCGCATGTGCAGTTCACAATAGGGTTCACGCTCCTATGAGAATCTAATGCCACCGCTGATCTGACAGGAGGCGGAGCCCAGGCGGTAATGCTCGCCCACCCGCTGCTCACCTCCTACTGTGTGGCCTTGGTCCAGGGGTTGGGGCCCCTGCTTTAAAACACACCCCACTGCAGGCTGTATTATGCTGATCTACCTTCCATCAAGAATCGCTGGGGGGTGGCGGAGTTTGGGGAACTGTTCCTGATCACTGGGAGAGTGTGGAGGCAGAGATGGAGAACTCCTGAGGACTGTCAGTCAAGGTGATGGGCACAGAGTCTATGCTCAGAGTGGCCCCCAGCATCGTTCTGTCCAGGACTGGCCCAGGCAGGGTTTGCAGCGAATTCAGAAATTCGCTCTTCTCTAGGACGTAACACCCTGTCAGAGTCACACAAAGAGTATGCATCCAAGGCTGGAGAAACTGTGTAGCCAGGGCTGGAACCCCGCCTCTGCCCCAAAGCCCCCTCCCCACACAGCCTAGAATATGCGGACTGCTGCTGGGTTTCATTAAGCTGGCACAGTGCCTTCGTCCAGTCTGCTTTTCTGGGAGGAGAGCCAAGCCAAGCCTAATGGAGCAGGTACTTTCCGCGTTGCTGTCTCCTGGAGGGCTGATTTCGCTTGTTTCCATTGTCATTTAATATGTCCCTAGTCAAACAATGCCCTCATTGAAGCAGGCTAATCAGCAATGTCCTGCAGCATTTGGGAGGACAGCCACCTCCCACAGGCCAATAGGCAGCCCCCTGGCGGCAGGTCACTTTTCTGACCCCTGGGCACAATGGAGGAGGTGGACCACGGCCCTGAGCCTCGCTTCTGGCCTCCTCCAGCTCCTGCTCCTCTCCCAGGAAGGCAGCTCTGGGAATGAGTCACTGCCAGAGATGCAGAGGGGAACAGGTGCCAACAAGGGAGCTGGAAACCCCAGCTGGGCCCTGGGCCCTGGAGCGCGGAGTGACTGGGGGCCCTCTCTCCGCTCCTGCCTCTCTGTGGGGTGCAGGGGGCTTTCATCTGGGGTCACTGGGTGGGTTTGGTCAGGTTCCAGCTGTGAACATTATTTTAGTCTCAGGAATGGAAAAGCCCAGGCAGCCACGGCTGTGGGCCCTGAATAGTCAAGAAACTTAGAGCTGATGGAAAGTGAGCCGGTGGGCATGGCAAACAGGGGTGGGGTTGGGTTAAAACTGCCCTACCTCACCTGCAGCCTCAGTGACTGACCCTCGGGAAGATGACCCTGGGTGGTCCTGGGTTTTGTAGCCATCTGTTATTTAGTTTGAAGCAGGACAGAGGAAGACAGGAAACCACCTTTCAGTGACCTCCAACTCTGCAGCAGCCTCGTTAAAGATCTGAGTCGAATTTCTGTCATTTAATTAAATTGTTATGCAAACCCTACAATCCCCACTTTACAAATGAGGACCCTGGGCATGGGAAATTAAATAACATGCCCACGCCCCACGGCCAATGCAGACAGGGTTGACCCACAGGCCATGCCGTGACTCCGAGGTCCAGGCTGCCGCTGCCCAGGTCAAAACGTGGCCCCGGCTCTCCTCTCTGTCAGCTCACAAATACCAGGTAGCAACTCCCGTGGGCCAAACCCAGTTTAGGTGCTGGGACGGACGCATCATGGGGAATGGACTCCAGGCAGAAGAGTAGAGAAAATGCCATACAGGAAAGAGGAGAGTGACAGGGGGCAGTGCACTTCAAGGGGAGCTAAATTTAGCTGGGGGTCCGGCAAGGACCTGAGCAATGACACTGGGCTGAAGGCCGAGCAGGGAAAGCAGGAAGAGGAACAAGCAGGTAGTTCACACCCCATGGGCCTCCAGGCCATGGGCCAGGGGCTGGGTGGCTTTTCTAGGTGCAACCAAAGACTGCTGGCAGGTTTTGAGCAGGACAGCGGCAGGATCCCATCCATACCCTCAACAGATCCTCTGCCCATTGGGGGAAGGATGGATTTGCGGGGAACGAACGTGTAATGAGGCCGTTGTCAGGGAGGTGTGATGGTAGCTCAGGTTAGGCTGGTAGCAGAGAACGGGTGAACGATTTGAGGTCTATTTCACAAATAATACAATATAAAGCCTGAAATTAAAATTCAAGATGTTTTGCTCCTGACACTGGGTGAACCCAGGAGAGAACGGAGTGGTCCAACCATGCGCTGTGCTCCCTGCTCTGCTGCCGTGGATACGGCCCCCAGCCAACCTGCCCTCCTGTCACCGGACCAGATGCAGTCCTGTACTGCTCTGCTGCCGTGGATACAGCCCTCAGCCAACCTGCCCTCCTGTCACCGGACCAGATGCAGTCCTGCTACCCCTACAGAGCGGCTTCCATGGCCCACCAGCCCCTGCAATGTTCCTAACAAGCCGATTGTATCTTCCTGTGGAGATGGGGTGGGGGCACCCCACCTTCTCGATACCACAGAGCCTGCCTCGCCCAGGCCCTGGTTGTTTACGCTGTTCCCCCTGTGGTCTGACAGGCAGTGGCCTCCTCCCGGGCTGTGAGTGCGTGTGATAAATGCACCACTGTTGATTGAGTGTGTCCAGTGTCGGGTGTTGGCTGTGCAGCCATCCCGATGCCCCGGGGTGGAAATGTCTCCCTCACACAGATGGAGAAGTTGCCATCAGATTTGCAGCTGGCCAGGGTGGTGGGGCGAGGGCCCTTCCAGGCTCTCAGCATCCTGACTCAATAGTCTGTGGTAGTGGCGTGGGTTTCATTGTGTCCCCCCCAAAATATGTTCAAGTTCTAACCCATGTCCCTGTGAATGTGACCTTATTTGGAAATAGGGTCTCTGTACATACAAGCAAGTTAAGATGAGGTTGCACTGGATGAGGGTAGCGATGAGCCAATGGCTGGTGGTCTTATAGAAAGAGGAACATTTGGACACACACACAAAGAAGATGGCCTCGTGATGCCAGAAACTAGAGCGATGCTGCTACAAGCTAAGGAATACCAAGGGTCGCCAGCAGCCGCCAGAGGCTGGAGGAGGTGGGAGGGAATTCCCCCAGAGCCTTCAGGGGGAGTGCGGCCCTGACAACATCACGTGACCTTGAACTTCTGGCCTCCAAAGCTTTGAGAGAATACATTTATTTCAAGCTATCCACGTTTGTGGTAATTGGCTAAGGCAACTCGAAGAAAGGCATACAGGTGGGGCTGGAGAACCTGCGTTGCTACAATTTTCCAGGTGATGCTGATGTTACTGGTCCGGGGACCGCCCACGGAGAACCACGGTGCAGGTAACTGCGGTTCATCACCGAGAAGATGAGAGTTGCTGCAACGTCTCAAGGGCCCCCTGGCCCTGAGTCCACAATGAGGACCAGCGTGTGGAGTTAGAGGAACACAGCCTGGGGCTGGGCACGTGGAGGAGACCCTCAGGGGCAGCACCTGCAAAGCAGGGGGAGGAAGCGCAGGTGGCCATGGTTCTACCACCCCACCTGCCCCCTCTCACCCTCCAACAGACATTGTGGGCTTAAATCAAGCCAGGAGAAGCTCGTGTGCACCTGGGAGGCCCTTTCAGATGGGGCTTGGCGAGGCAGGACTTCTCATCCCTTCAAATGGTCACCGTGGACTACGAGCAGGTCAGGGCCCCTGTCACGGGGTGAAGGGGCATTGGGGTGCTCAGGGCTGACACTAAGGCAGGCCCTTTTGGCAGGACACAGACCAGCCATCTTTAGCCCAGGCTGGAGCTGGAGCGTGGCTTCCCCAGGTACCCCCTTGCACTGGGAGTGAGGACATTCCACAGCGTTTTTCAGTACAGGGCACCGGCTTCCCCGCACAGTTCATGCACCCGAACCCTCCTGTCTCCCACGGCCCAGAGAGGGGCCTCCGGGTCTAGCTTCTCACCTAGGCTGTGGGGATTAATAAGGCTTTTCTTACATAAGAGTTGACAAAATGGTGAAGTCTTTTCCTTGCGGCTGACCGATTTCTTCCTTGTTTTAAAAATACTGCTTTTGGAATATCAAGGTGCTTTTGAGTTGGATTGATGTATTTTAATTATTTTTACCCAAAAGAACCTATTAACCTTTTGCTAGGTTTCTGTTGGCTTTTTAAGGGAGAGCAGTAAAGGGCTTAGGCAGCATAAGGCTGGAAGTACAGGCGATGTGAGGGGTATGGCAGTGGCGGCCGTCCTGCCCGGGGGCTGTTACCCCTTCCCCACTCCTGCCCAGGCCACACTGCTGGGGGAACAGTGACCCCTCAGGTCTGGGAAGCCCCTGGCTGGCAAGCTGACAATTTCTGCCTGAGCAATTTGCACATCAAAGCTGTCATCAGACTGGAAGCTTTGGGGCCACCTTTCATGTCCCTGGATGGAAACCAGCCTGGACATCATCAAGGAAAATGGCAGGCATGACCTGCTGGGAGCAAAGACCACGTAAAGGGTCTTGGTGAAGGAGGAGCACAAGGGGCTATGTGTAAAATCCTCAGCGGACATTCTTGACCGCTTCAGCCCAGCGTGGGCAGACACAGCCGCGAGGCAGCTGGACTGGGTGAGCTCCCTGGGAAGGTGCTCCTCTCTTCCACAGGAAAGAACTTAGCGCACGTGCCCCCCAGTATCTCCAGTCAGGAAGATGAAGGAGACAAGACCACCTTTCTCCTAGCCCTCCCCAACCCCATTTCCCTTTTCCCATCCCAGTTCTCTGGATTTCCTATGGGGATCCTCCCTTGTGTGTTACCTTCCTTTTCAATCATATTTCACCCAACACACAGGCACACTGGCTCTTTCACAAATGAGCACAAATAATCTCCCATAACAATCTCCCCCTAGGACAAAGGTTCATAGATAACATTTTATTCCCTACTTAGACCCTTAATAATCACATAGGATTATGATATTTAATGATTGAGACTTCCAATTTCCTACATTCAAAACGGAGCTTCCCAAATAAATAGGGGCTGGTTGTTTTCAGTCCCATCAGATACAACCTAGGTGAGTTGTGTACACATGTACATGTCTTTCAGCTAAAGGGAAACAAAGTACCTATATGTCATTAGAAGAAAGTATAGAAGAAAAAGATTGTTCATTGGGGGTAGGAAAGGCCTTTTTTAAAAAAACACAGGATGCAAATACCAAAACAAAAGTTGGACAAATTTGACTTAATTATAATTTAAATCTTCTACATTACAGAAGATACCTTAATAAGTGATAAAACAAGAGAAAATGCACGCCACATGAATGAAATATGATCCCAAACACATATCAACCTCCAGCAAAAATGACACCAAAAAGTGAAATGAAAACCAAATGAGGGGCCAGGTGTGGTGGCTCACGCCAGTAATCCTAGCACTTTGGGAGGCCAAGGCGGGCGGATCACTCGAGATCAGCAGTTCGAGACAAGCCTAGCCAACATGGCAAAACCCATCTCTACTAAAAATACAAAAATTAGTGCCCGTAATCCCAGCTACTTGGGAGGCTGAGGCGGGAGAATCGCTTGAACCCAGGAGGCAGAGGTTGAAGTGAGCCAAGATTATGCCACTGCACTCCAGCCTGGGAGACAGAGCGAGACTCCGTCTCAAAAATAAAAAAGTAAAATAAAATTCCACCCACCACTCCCATCCTTAGGAAAAAAAAAAAAAACCAACATCAAATGAGACATGGATACAGTGTGTAAAAATAGGAAATTAAAATGGCTGAAAAACAGGTGAAAAGATGTTCAGCCTCATCAACAACTGGGAACATGAAAATTAAAACGAGATACAATTTTCTAACTGTTGGGAAAGGACCTCTTTTGCCCCCTGCTGGTGGTTGCACACACCGCAGAGCTTTGAAAAGGCCGCCATGGCAGTGACTATGGCAATTAAAACACATATTCTTTAAACCCCAGCAGATCTCACTTCTGCACTCCTATCTTAAAAGATATCCATTTGTGTATATAATTGGGTAGGTACAAGGATCTTCATTACTAGCAAATCGTAACAACCGGGACCATTTGAATAGTTCACCCATGAGAAAATGGTTAAATGAACCATGGTGCACTTCTGCTAAGGAATACTACACAGCAGTGAAAAAGAACAAAGTGGGGACCAACACGCCCTTCTCAAAACACAGTGAGTGAATGGGACTGTATGTCCCATGGGGTCCTGTTTGCACAGCATAGAGGGAAGAAGGCATTAAAAAGATATTTCTAGAAGGATGTACAAATAGCTGGTCTGAGGGACTGCCCTGGGGGAAGGTAAAGTCACTTTCATCTGAGAACTTTGTAAAATGTTTAGTTTTTTTTCTCTCATATTTGTGTATTACTTTTTTAGCTGTCAAAAGAAAATAAAACTAATATTTAAATTATTTAAAAATCTCTCTAGGGACATATTTTAAGTAAAGAAAAGAAACTGACGGACAACCTGTACAGTATACCATTTAGGCAAAAGAACACACGGAAACTGAACTATATTCTTGTTTTTATGTATGTACATAAATTCATGGCAACACCCCTGAAGGATGCCCACCTGCCAGTGGGTTCTTCTGAGAAGAGGCGGATTGTAATGAGATCATCTGAACATGTGACAAACTATTTGTGGGGAACTCACAATTTTTAAATATTATCTTTGAAAAATAAAGTGAAAGTTTGTCACAATAAGAAGGTGCATGTCTATTTCAATGAAAAGAAGGGAGTGACATGAAAAAATCCTGGTATAGTTCACTGTATCACTCTCTAATTTATACACACTTAAGTTTATTCAAATATCACACATTTGGACCATAAGAATGTGTTTTAACAAGTGATTTTTTATTCTTTAGCTACAATTCTCCCACATTTTTACATTATCCCATTTTTTCCATATTTTTTTAAACATTAGTACATAATTTGTTAGAAGTTAAAAGGGAAAAACATTTTTTTCTGACTAATATCACATTATATTTAGCTTAAAGATTATTAACTTTTTGAATATCAAAAATTGAAGCTGCTGGGAATCACATTTATTTGTAGGTTCCCAAATAGCCCTGAGGTCTGAATAGGAAAATATCTTTTATAAACTATAACAAAACTCTCACCTCAAAATAAAACACTATGAAATTTACACAATTATATCTGTACTTAGTATCTTTACAATATCCAGAAACCTAATGGATTATTAGAAATGACAATGCAAATAGGTTTACATTCAGAAAAAAAGACAGCTTATACTAAGAGGACCTAACCTGCAACCTGGCACCCTGTGCAGGAATCTGTTCAATCCTTAGAATGGCCATAAAGTCATCTTTGTTAAAAACACAGGTCCTTGGACACCCCCAAATGCCAGGCAGACCAAAGACAATTCCAGTACACTGGCTTTTACAGTTCCTCTGAATGGGGTATAAGTTTCAAATTCCTTCGGATGCCCCGAAGGCTCACAGGGATGCTGGTCATATTTCTGGGACTGTCATCGCCTTTTGCAGTTTTCATCAGGTGTATCCATAGCTGTGCAGTTCTAAACCAGCTACCAGAACTTTTACTCAAAGAACTGGTGTTAAGGTGCCTCCATACCTACCTCCCCAAACCTCTTAAAGCATCAGGCCAACACGGACCATTGCTTTACCGGATGGAAAGTTTTGTGGTTTTTTTTTTTTTTCTTTTTATTTAAATACAATAGAAGGGTGTAGTAGTATGACAAAACTAGTTCCTTCAAAAACCAAACTGTGTTAGCATTGATTAGAGTATCTAATACATAGGCAGACTTGGGGAAATACCAGGGCTTCCTCAGGATAAGGTGTTGATTCTAAGGGTAACCTGCAGCCAAATGTCAAGGGCTGTAGGCTGAATTCCTGGGGAGCTCTTCCAGGGGTAAAGAATCCTCTTGGGCCTGGGCCCCTTGGGTTTGGGTTCCTCTGTGCAGCCAAGGTAGGGCGGAGGCAGAGAGATGGCCCAGAGCTGGCCAAATGGGTTCTCTATGAGCCGCCTGGGTCAACGCTGCCTTTCAATAAAAACCTGGACTATGATGACCCTAGCCGTGTTCTGTGCCACAGCAGGCGGAATGCTGACAGTGAGACCCCACTGAGTACACTGAACAACACACCATCAAAGCAAGTTCCATCTGACACTGCCCACAGCCAAGCTATAGCAGCATTGTAACCTTTGCCAGCACAAAGCCCAGTGTCCCTTTAGTTCATTTGTGTGTATGAGTACACACATGTGTGCTCGCCTGTGCACACACACACACCTTAGTGTACACTGTCCACATTGGCACTGCCTGCTGCCGAGGGCTGTGCCTTTTATCAAGTCTTATTCAGGCTGGGTGAGCCTGAGGAAACTGTGTATGTAATACCGGCTTTCAGCTGAGTTGCTCAAAAATAAGTCAAAGCAATCCAGGTAGTGTGTGTTTCTTTTTCCTGTTTCTTTCAAAACAACCTCCAGAGGAGATTTTTTAGTCACTTATTTAAAATGTTAATGAAGGAACCTGGGAGTGCAAGGGCACAGAAATGAGCAGCTGATTCAAGAGTTATACCAGTGCGTAAGCAAGTTCCAAATGCACTGAGAGGCGTGGAGGGGAAGATGCAAGCAGCGCCTTGAGAGACACTGCTTTTGTTGTAAGCTCTCCGCAGCTCCCAGCATGACCGCCGCAACGGCATTCATCCCACGGCAGTTGTCATCAATGGGACTTTATTGTTTTAGAAAGATGTCATAGTCAGGGTCCCACCTGTCCTTCCCCGGACCGTGGCCCTCCAGGCAGTCCCAGGCAGGTGCCGGCTGAAACGGGCTGGTGTAGAAACCAAGGACCAGGCCCAAAGAAACAGGGTCCCCAGGTGTTTCCAAGGGGAAGCGCTGATTGCCAAGTGCAGAATCCACACAGTTACCCACTGTGGGAGGCAGAGGGACCTTTGCAAATCCCCAGGGAGTGTGCTAGAATTTCCCCAAATACTGCAAAAGGGAAAAAGTGCTTGCGCTTTATCATGTGAAAGACTAATGGTGTCTAGGAGCTGACACAGCACAGGGGGACTCTGACCACTCAGGCACAGGGAGCTGTGTCAGGACGGAAATGAGCAAGCCTGAGTCTCCGGTGCACCTGGGGAAAGAGTAGCGCAGGGTGCACATCAGGGCTGTGCCTCACTCTGCAGAGCACACTCGGGTCCCCAGGGTACAGATGAACAGCAGCCTTCCCACGTCATGTAGTGTGGACAGCGGGGCTGGGGGAAATGTAGTGCTCTTGCAGGAGGGCTACCAGGGATATGGCAGACCCACTTTTCAGGGCCCATTCATTTCCTCTCTGGGATGCATTTCATCATAATCACTCGGTACCCACGCTTCTTCCCAACAGCCTGGAAACAGCAGGCTGTGCATCCTTTTCAGGCCTGGGGTCTGGCCCTACCCCAGGGGCTTCTGTTTCACTCACAACAGCCTCATCTCCACTCCTGAGACCTGGTCACCACCAACAGCAGGGAGAGAAGCGGGCAGAGGGGCCCAGCATGGCCCTCCTGCATCCATAAATCCTATTTTCCAACCGACATCACGGACTCCCTCTCTCCCGCTCCCAGGAGGAGCCTCTTGCCTCAGGAGTGGCCACGCTGAGATGACAAAGCCATTGCAATTCTGATCTCCATAGTCCTGAGGTCTCCAGTGCTGCCAGGAGTCTGTCAGGAGGAGTTTGACAGGACGGAAGACGTCCACGATGTTCCCAAGTGCAGCCAAGGGGCAGCCTCTGCACACCGAGGTAATTCCAGATGAACGGCTCCAGGCTGTTCCCTCCTCCTTTCTGGTGAGTTTAGTGCTGGGCTGACTGTAGAACACTTTATTCACAGAAACAAGTAGAAAAAATTGTCACTTTTAGTTCATGTGCTCCAATGTCAGACCGGGAGCAGCCGGTTCCAGAGGGAAGAGAGAGGACTGGCCTATCTGTGTTCTCATCAGCGGCCTCCATGCACACGGAGGTGGATTTCATTGTTGCTGATACACATGTTCCATCCACAAGAGGCAACTCAGAGGGACTGAAGCGACTTCACACCCACCCCAAAGCCATTTCTGCCACCAAAGTCCCCGATCTAGAATCACCAAGAAGTCTCCATCAAGGGTAAGCCCCAGGTATCTCAGTTGTTGCCAGCAGCATCGACGTTGTGTGAGAAATATTTTTTCTGTCCAGTTAAAGCATAATTTACTCAAACACTAAAAAGTAGTAAAATAGACTTCAACTTTTCCTCTATTTTTATATATAAATTTATACATAAATCCCTGAGACGGTACCTGTCAACTTGAAATTCACTATCTACAGTTAATAAACATCAGGGTGCAGGTAGGGACCCCAAGTCCCATCCCTTTGCACAGCAGGGGCTGTGCTGTCATGGCAGGAGAGCAAACCAGGTCTCCCTTCCGAGCAAAGAAGAGGCGGTGGGAGAGGCACAGCTGTGGAGGAATTCTAAGCCATCAGCGCAGACACTAGCAGGCCTGCCACTCATTCAGTCTGGGGTCTAGGAGGTCCCACCATGATAACCCCGCAGGGATACCACATGCCTCGCAGAGGCCCTGGCTTTTCTGTCCTTGGTGGACCTTAGTGTAGGTGGTGCCAGGGATGATCAAGAACTTAACCAGCTGGGAGAAGAAAACAGGCAAAGGAAGGAAAGGCTAATGAGGAAGAAGAGATGAGGTGACGGGGGCAGGAGAATGTGGAGGCAAAGCCAGAGAGGGCACTGCCGTGGCCACTGACGGAAGAGGAGAAGGGGTCGGTGCTCATTGGTCCCCTCCTCCCTGAACCACATTGGGGATGCAGAGAGGGTGAGCCCTCAGTGAGTGAATGCAGCTGTTCAAAGCAACGAAAATAGACAAAAATGAAAAATGTTCTCTAAAGACACTAGGCTTTTGGAGAGGCCACTGTGAGACCCCTGACTGCCAGATACCCAGCGGTGCTGAGTGGGGATGGGACAAGAAGCCTGCCCCTCCCAGCCCTGTCCACATCCTGAGACCGAGGGGCCTGTGTCACCGGTACCGAGGGCTGGAGGAAAGGGCTTCCAAATGGCTCAGGAAGATGAGGGGGTGTTTCTCCCCACCTCTATGACCAGATGACCACACCTCCCGTGAGGACTCCCTTACCCAAAAGAAGTGAACATAATAATGTTGCTTAAGTATAAACTGACCCGTCAGGTCACCCCGACACTGACTCCATGACACCCCCTCAAGGTGGCTCTGTTTCCCCATCATCTGGGCTTCCCTCCCTGGTCTCCTGCACTCCCTGAGCCTGACTGGGGGCCCACCTGTCCCCTCTGTGCCCACTCCAAAGAGAACAAGAAACAAAGAGCAGAAGGCCCCCACAGGTCGAGGCTAGAGGCTTGGCAACACTTCCTTGACTTGAAAAATTCCTCTACTAGCAAATCTGCTTCCACACGGCAAAAATGAGAAGTGCTGGGCCAGCAGCCATGAGCACAGCTGCAGGAGCTGCCTGGACCCACTGCATGGGCCAATGGGAAGGGCTGTCCACAGGCAGGCTATGGCTAGAATGAGTCTAGAGAGGGACTGGGGAGAGTCTCCAACTCAATCAGGAATGACCCTTCTTTCAGTTGGGTCTGGCAGGTTTTCAAAATCCAATCTTTCCACTGAGGCCACACCAAAGCTCCGCGGGAGGTCAGGCTTCCCCCCATGCAGCTGTCATTTTCCCTCAAGTTGCAAACACTGGCCAGGTAACAGCAGCTTCCGCTCACCAGGCAAGTGGCCAGCTCTCCTTCAGGTTTGCCAAAGAAATCCATGTCCTGCCCCATGCTTGTTGGCTCAGCAGGCTTTTCAAAATGCAGGTATCTCTAGAGCTGTTTTGTGGACACCAGGAGCATCACTGGACAAGCCCTTTGCTGGCCCCAGAGTATCCTGTGTACCTGGATGAGGCTGGAACACATCGGAGGCAGGGCCGCAACACGTCCACTCCAGAACAGCGTGGGACCTGGGGAAATCACCAGTCATTTGCTGTCCCATCACTGCTGTTCCACACAACCGTGGAGACTCTGAGCATGGGTTGTGGTGAGGTAGCAGCTGGGCAGGACCAGAAATGTCCATTTTTGATATGGAAGCAGCAGACACCCAGGCTTGGGGTAGAAGTGGGGGCTCCATACCACTCCCATACCATTGCCAGGAATGCCTGGCAACCCACCAAGGGTCAGACGCCACGTCAGCCCAAGCAGAAGCTGCCTGACCCTGGCTGTTTCAATGACAATCAGACATTCTTGGGAAGGTGGAGCCTTTGTGGGAGCTCAGAATGGGTGTCTTCCCGAAATCACTGTGTTAGAGCCACAGTTCTCAATGCAGGCTGCAGTGCAGTCACCTGCAGAGCTTTAGGACGCTCCCAGGGCTCGGCTTCTGGGACCAGGACCTTGAGAACTTTCACAGCAGGGGTAGCCGGTGTTGAGAAGCGTGCCTGGGAGACCACGTGGCACTGCCTGGCTGGGTCCTCGGTTGACAGAGGTGAGGGTGGGGCTCGTGGTGTCTTGGTAATGCTGTGAATTATGTACGTGTGGCAGGAAGGTGCCACATGCCAAAGGAGTCAGAAAAGACAACCCCCAAAGATAACCAGTCTCAGTCACAGTCCCCACCTCCTCAAAGGAGACATGGCCAATCCCAACTCCTTGGCCACGAGAGTGACCCACAGTCAACTAATATCTGCAGTTCTCAAAGAGGGTCCAGTCTCCTGTGGCATTCATCACGGTGCCTTTCTGGGATTAAGGAGGAACTCACTGCAATCTGACCTTAAACACCGTATCATCATCGCACCAATCTTCCATTAACCTGGGTGCAGCCTGCAGTCCTGTTCAATGGAGTTTTTGGAGAGGCCAGTTTAGGATCCCTGGTTGCTCGATGCCTGATGGTGCCAAGTGGAAGGGAGTATGGAGAAGCCTGCACCAGCCCTGCCTGCGTTCTGAGACAGACACTCTGTATCACGATGTATCTAGGGTTATTAGGGTTATAGTACAGAGCCTCCAAATAGGCCTGTGATCGTGCATGTCCAAGTATTTAATACTGAAATAAAGTGCATATGTGACAGATACTCTACAACCCACACAGCCAGAGCCATTAGAATTAGAAGTTCCTGCCTGAGTTTCCAGCTTTCATACCCTGCACTGCCGAATTAGAATGCTGCAAATCTGATAATGATTAAAAATACAAAAATATGCAGAAAACCCCCTTTGATAAATTCAAATTTGATCACCGAGAAAAGTGCTCTTCATGTCACCTTGGAGAGAAAAGTGATCTCCATGTGACTTTGGAGATAAAAGTGTGGATTTAAAACCCTCACCGAGAGCTTGTGACCCAAGGCAAATCACACCCGTGCCCTGCCCTGCTCAGGGCCCCGCATCTTGGAAATTCTATGAGGTCGGCATGAGGATGAACTAAACACCAAGTGCAGTCCTCAAAGGAAAAGGAAAAGAAATACCCACACAGGACTCTTTGGAACTGAGCCTGGAGGAGGGGGCTGCCCGGTCTACTCCAGGAGAATTTGCCGAAAACAAGTCTGTTCCCCATTCCATTCTCTCGCCTGTTCTAAAAACTGCCTCCTCCCCATTCCTGTAATTTGTATCATTCTGGGTTCCTGATTCTTGTTGCATCTTTTTGACATATTAAGGATATCTGGATTTGAATTACTTAAGAGCACATATGGCTTAATTTTGTATTTCTGGTAATCATTTATTAAATTTGCCCCATTTTATCGAACGACAGTTTTTTTCTCATATCTATTTTTAATGTTAAAGATTTCCTATCCAGTTTATCTAAAACCCTTTGCTTAAAATGAGTTTAATTCTAGCAATAAATAGATGTTTATCTCTCCATTGTTTTATAATTTGACAATATGTTTTCCCTCAATATATTACTGTATGGATAAGAGTTTTAAAAAGATACAATAACATCTGATCTCTCTGTCTCACCTGATCATGTGGCTGAACGAGTCAATGCCTCTGTCAAACAGAACTATCTGGTATCACTTAAGCTAATTAGTAAGAACATCCAGCGCACACCTACACCCACGATGAGGAGAAAAGACCAAACAATCAAAAAGGGGAGAATCCCATGATGTCTGTGTGAACTCATACAGGTATCATGAATACTTATTGCTAGAAACAGTATTTTAAACAAAAGGTCTTCAGGCAAGTGTATTAAAACTGCCTTGGATATAAGGGGCCCTATCACTTGTAAAACGTTGCAAATTTGATAAATAATGATTAAAAATACAAAATTACGCAGAAAACGCCCTTTGATAAATTGATCTTAAAAAAAAAAAAAAAATCCTAATTGAGGTTCTCTAAATGGAGCCTTTTAGGCAGCGTGCCCGCTAGGTGTACTGATTGCTAGGAGGGCTGGTGACAGGCGAATCGATGTGGCTCCCACAGCCCTCTCCTGGAAGCAGCCTGGACAGACAGCCTGGAAATGCGCGTGGCCCCATGGTCCATGGAGCGTCCGTGGTGCGATGCGCAACGAGGCCGCCTCCTTCTCCGCGACCAGCCCCGCGGCCTCGCCCCGGCCCCGGCCCCCACGCCAGGCACACAGGCCCTCACGTCCTCTTCTTCCAGGGCGCGGAGCGCCTCTCCTTCTGCGCCTCGGCCTGGCGCTTCTTCTCGGCCTCCTCTGCCTTCCGCTTCTCCTCCTTGGCCTCCTTGTACCGCCACTTGGGGATCTGCAGGTGGCCGCTGTCCTTGGTGCTGCCCTTCCGCGCCGGCCGCTCGGGCTGGAAGGTGGGCGCCGGCGCCTTGCTGACTCGGACCCGGGGCACCACCACGCCGGGCCTCACGCTTCTCCGCCGCAGGCGCTGCAGGGGCAGGAGGCTGGCCTTCCGCGAGGAGGGCGCGGCGGGGCCCCGGGACGGGGGCGGGAGGTCGGCTCTCGGGGAGCCCTCCCGGCAGTCCACATCCTCCGTGCCGGTCTGCCCGCGTTGCCCTGCGCCTCCCACCCCATCCGCCTCCTGCGCCTGGGGGCCCCGCGCCGCCCGCGCCGCCAGGATCTCCTGCACCGCCAGCCGCCTCTTCCCCACACACGGGGGGCTCTCGGGGCACACGGTCTGGCACACGATGGCCACGGCGGGGCTGTAGAGGCTCGTGGTCATCCGGACCATGTGGTCCAGGGCACCCCCGTCCTCCGGGCCCCGCATGGTGCGCGGCGTCAGCGCGGACAGCACGCAGTCCGTGAGCCTCTGCAGGCAGTTCTTGGAGCCCGCGGGCTTCCGCGCCGCTTCGGGGGGCGGCGGCAGCTCGGGCCGGTACTTCTCCCAGAACTGCTCCGGGCAAGGGCGCTCCAGCAGCCTCTGCATGAGGCGGACGGCATCCACGCGGCCCGTGTAAGTGGCCCATTCCTGCGGCGACATCCCACGGCGGGGGTCCCTCGCGTGGACATCTGCCCCTGCAAAACGCAAAACACACACAAGAGTGGGTGGCGGCAACAAGGACTCTTCCCTCCCAAGGCAGAGCCTGGGGCAAAGCCAAGCCTCCTAACAGAGGGCTCCCTAGACCCGGCCACTGCACAAACCCGGTGCTCATGTGAGCACCCAAAGCTGGGCCTGGAGTGCAGTGATGGGAACACGGCCCACTGCAGCCTCGACCTCCTGGGCTCAAGCCATCCTCCCAAGTCAGCCTCCCGAGTAGCTGGGACTACACCACAGCCCACCTGTAGAGATGGGGCCTTGCTCTGTTGAGCAAGCTGGTTTCGAACTGCTGGGCTCAAGCAATTCTCCCACCTCCACCTTCCAAAGTGCTGGGATTACAGGCCTGAGCCACCGTTGCCCAGCCCAGTCCAACTTGCCTTTTAAGTGTTCCATTTGATTATCTGTCTTGAATGAAACCCTGCCTGAATTCAGCACCTACATTACAGATTTTTTTTTTTTTTTAGATGGAATTTCGCTCTTGTTGCCCAGGCTAGAGTGCAATGGTGCGGTCTCGGCTCACTGCAACCGCTGCCTCCTGGGTTCAAGCAATTCTTCTGCCTCAGCCTCCCAAGTAGCTGGGATTACAAGCATGTGCCACCACACCCGGCTAAGTTTGTATTTGTAGTAGAAAGGGGGTTTCTCTATGTTGGTCAGGCTAGTCTTGAACTCTTGACCTCAGGTGATCCACCCACCTTGGCCTCCCAAAGTGCTGGGATCACAGGCATGAGCCACCACACCTGGCCAAATTACAGAATTTTTTAAAGAAATAAGATCCTATAGCTTTCTGTCAATGGAGAGAAGAACAGACAATAAAGCTGCCTTGGATACCTGAATGCTGTGGTTAGAATATTCTAAAAATACGACTAGTAACAGTGACTCGCAAAGTGGTGGCGCCCCAGCTGTGGCCTCACTCTGAGGACTGCCATGGGTCCTGGACTGTGGGAAATGGGTGGTCCTTTGCTTCTCCCAGTGCGGGCTAGCTGGCCAGGCTCTGTCTATCTTTAACAGATGGTGGGCTTTTCCAGAATAGAAAATTTCATTTTTGTTTGCTCAACATATCTCATCCTGGTGGGTAGGGGGCATGAATTTTAAAAAGGCTTGTTGCAAAATGAATGGCAGTCACAGTAGCTGTGGGACCTGCCTGAGACCCCCAAGCTAGTAACAGAGAGAGGGTCTAAGACTTGGGTGTCCTAACCTCAGTCTAATATACTTCCTACCACCCAGCAGGCCCGGTTAGTTTTAGTTTTCTATGTCAACTTGGCTAGGCTAGAATACCAAGTGATTTAATCAGACATGGATCTAAGGGTTGCCCTGAAGGTATTTTGCAGCTGTGGTTAACATCTATAATCAGTTGACTTTAAGTCAAGATTGCCCTCCATAATGTGGGTGGGCCTCGCCCAATCTGCTGAGGGCCTCCAGAGCAAAGACCAAGTTTTCCTGGAGAAAAATAAATTCCTCCTCAAGACTGCAGCATCTACGTACTCCTGCCTGAGTTTCCAGCCTTCAAGCCTACCGCACCAATTTCAGACTCACCAATCCCCACAACCACACAGTCAACTCCTTAAAATAAATCTCTTGATATCCACATCCTATTGGTTGACTGACAGGTCCCCTTACACAGTCGCCCTGACACTAGTCACTTAATAAATCTCCCCAGGCCACCCACTGCCCCCAAATATTAAATATTGCAAAGTTAAACTTCAACTCAACTTGATGAAATCTGCATAAATTTCAATGTTGCAGTATAGAAATTAATATGGAATTGCTGTTCAATTAATACTGGTCCAATCTCAATCCCACATACTGTTAAAAATCACTGAGGGGCCAGGCGCAGTGGCTCACACCTGTAATCCTAGCACTTTGGGAGGGCGAGGAGGGAAGATTACCTGAGGTCAGGAGTTTGAGACCAACCTGGCCAACACATGGTGAAACCCCATCTCCACTAAAAACACACAAAATATTCGCTTGGCGTGGCGACGGGCACCTGTAATCCCAACTACTCAGGAGGCTGAGGTGGGAGAATTGCTTCAACCGGGAGGGGGAGGTTGCAGTGAACCGAGATGGCGCCACCGCACTCCAGCCTGACTAACAGAGCCAGACTCCATTTCAAAACCAAAGAAACCATTGAGGATTTCAAGTCCCATTAGTCCCATCTCCACCAGCAAAGCAACGTGGAGAACTAGGACAGTTATCTAGTCTGTGAGCTCCTCGGGGACTGGGCCCAACAGACGCTTCTTCATGTATATCCCATGCAGACCCAGACCCAGTTGTCTGACATGTGATGGCTGATCAATATGTGCTGAACTGAGGAAGGCCGGGTCCCCAGCCGCTGCCCTGGCCTGCCGGCCCACAGTGGCCTCATGGCTCCCGCAGACCCAGCTCACCTGAGCTTGCCTGGTAAGGATCTGAATTCTGTGACACATTAAAGAATAGCCATATTAGAAGAGTGGTAATTATTTGGAACTGGATATCAGGATGGAACTCATTAGCGAGAGTACAATTTATAAACTGACTAAAATGAAAAGGGGGCAGTAAAAGTGTCATAGCAAAAAATAGATGACACATTAAACCTTAATTAATTGCATGTCACTTAAAAAAGGAACAAACTGCAAAATTAAAATCTTAATGAACACTGCCTGAAAGAGACATTTTTCAAATGCTAATGGAAAACCAGAGGAAGAGCTGTCCAAAGTTTTGCACTCTTCGTCCTGATGTTCACCTATCTTTTCAAAATGATCTCAGAAAAGACAAAGACTCTAAGGAACAAAGGCCACTGGATCCTAGAATCCGAGTCATGCTATAAATTAGGGATCAGCTGCCTTAGGAAGAGACTGTAAAGGGTCATATTAATGACCTGAACACAGTAATTAAATTATAAAAGATAAGTACTGATTAATAACATTTTATGCAAACACCTTTCAGAGAATACAGAGGATTTCTGAAATGCCACTGTATCCATCTTCCTGCCAGCAGACCACCCAGCATCCTCACCTCCCACCTAGTGTCCTTTTGCCCAGGGCTCAACCATATGGACAAAAGTGGGGCTGCCGCCCATGGGTCCACTTGCTGCCTTGTTGAGCGCTCTAAGTCTACACAAAAATCCTCTATTTCACTTGAGGGAGCAACATCCTCAGTTCTTGGCAAGGCATCACGATCAGTCTAACCCAGGACTTCTGAACCTCAGCACTATTGACATATTAGGCCAGGTAATTATTTGGTATAGGTTGTCCTGTGCATTGGAGAACACTTAACAGCATCCCTGATCTCTACCTTCTTCCAGATGCCAGTAGCACTCCACCAGTTCTGACAACCAAAAATGTCTCCAGACATGGTCAAATGTCTCCTGGGTCAAATGTCCCCTGGGCTGAGAATCACTAGTCGAATCTAATGGCTGCAATCCTGTTCCCCATTCTTCCAGCCTCCCTTACAGCTACAAGTAGCCAAGCAACCCAGCAGTGGGTTTAGGACTGAGCCCTAAAGAGGGTTTTACCTCCTGACGAAAGGGACCAGCATGGTTGGTGCTGCTGCAGCTTCCTGTCCGAAATACGGATTGGGTGATTCTTGTGGAATCAAGGGGTGACAGATCAACAGGCTAAGGGGAGCCAAATGGACAGGAGGAAACCACTGGGGTCTGTGTTGTCCTCATGAAGTCCAGGGCCAGCTCTGGAGGGTGACTGCCAACCTCAGACTTCTAGGGAGCTGAGAAATGCAGCCTGTTTTCTTTAAGCCGCTGTCCAGTCAGGATTTCTGTTACTTGCAGCCAAAAACATTCCAAACAGGTGCTAATGGGAAAAAAAAATCTATACGTTCCATCACTCATTCTCAAGAAGGCTTTCTCTGGGAGCCATGGCCAGGCCCAGGACTAGCAGGAGGTGGGTGGAGCGTGAAGCCCTGAATGTGTCACTTCCCTTCCTGTTTCTCCACCAGCCCCCACCCACCCCCATGTTATCCACCCTATAAACCCCAGCTCAGGTCTCTCTCTTGCAAGGGGGCCTTTCCTGGCCACAGGGGACCACTATGGACCAGCCCTCACTGCTTCCTCTTGTGCCACCTCCAGCCTGTATCTTGGGCATTGTGGGTATAATCAAGATGACAAATCTGGATTAGGGTCCCGAGAAAAAGCTTGTGCTCCAGCCCAGCAGGGAGGACAAGCCACCCCCGCCACACAGCAGGTGGGAAGTGTGCTCAAAGTTCTCATCTCCCCTCAAAGAGGGACTGGAGTTGGAAAATAAACGTCCCAGCATCTCTGCGATATCTTTTCCTCATATTGGAGGGTCCAGGGGATCTGAGCCCCAGCTGCCCACAAGGGGAAGCTGCTCATTGGTGGACATTTCTTAGCTTCCATTCTTCCCAGTCTCACTTCCCGCTCCCTCACTCCACTTCCTGGGGCCACCTTCCTACGAAACTACTTGCCCTCAAGTCCTTCTCTCAAGGTTTGCTTTTCAGGTGACAAGAATGCTTGACTTTTCATCCTTCCTCTGCCTAATGACTTCAAACAATTCTACATGGCAAATTCACACTTCATAGGAAACTTATGTTTTCCTTATAAACAGAAAGAAGCCTCTTTATGGTTGGAAATCATCTGACTTTCCAGGAGATATCAGGGCTTCCCTGAGACAAGAGCAACCCTCCGACCCACAGTGGGAGCATCTGTGATCTCTGTTCCTCACCATCCTTTAAATCCACTTTGCTTCTTGGAATCACAGCAAGATTTGAGCTTACTGCTGCTTGTTTTTGCTTCCTGAAGGCTGCGGCAGTTACACCGCACTTCAGTTCTGAAAGTGAACTCCCTTAAGCAAGCCTGGAACCTGCCAACCTCCACACATTCTGCCTGTCTTCAGAAAAAAATCACATCCTCGATATGCTTCTCGGAGTCACCTATTTAAACAGACCTGTCACTGTGGGCCTTAATATTTCAGTGAATTAACAAGGTTCTGCAACTCCCCTTGCAATGCTCTTCAGAACAGCCTGAGTTATTCCTTACGAGGCCAAAACCAAAGATGCAATCGATCAGCCTCTCAGAACCTGGTTATACTTTTTATTAAAATCTGAAGTGTCCATCTAAAACAAAGGCTCTGGCTCTTAGTTTCCTTAAATGGTTTAATTTTTCTTAATATCACATATTTAAATGGAAAGAATAAGACTTAAAGTATTTGCACAAATTTTACAAATATACCAACATCTGTCCTTACTGCTGTCCACTAATCCTGGGGAAGCAATTCAACATTTTTTTTTTTTTTACAATACTTATCCATCTACTGGAAAAGGAAAATAAAACCCACTTTTCTTAGGCGAACTGTAAGCTTAGTAGTAATAGTAGAAGATGAAAATTTTCTATAAGTTCTACACTACAACCAAAGCTTAAGAGGGCAGCTCAAAAGCTCCCTAAAAACTACATTACTTTTTTTTTTTTGAGACAGAGTTTCATCCGCTGCCCAGGCTGGAGTGCAGTGGCACGATATCGGCTCACTGCAACCTCCACCTCCTAGGTTCAAGCAACTCTCTTGCCTCAGCCTCCTGAGTAGCCGGGATTACGGGCGTGTGCTACCACACCCGGTTAAATTTTGTTTGTATTTTACTTTAGTAGAGGCGGGATTTCACCATGTTGGCCAGGCTGGTCTCGAACTTCTGTCCTCAGGTGATCCACCCACCTTAGTCTCCCATAGTGCTGAGATTACAGACGTTAGCCACGGTGCCCGGCCAAGATGTCACACTTTTATTTGAGGGAGGAATACAGAACAAGAGAGGAAGAGTACACAGAGGGGAAAATGTCTCTTCCCACTTTGTATATCCTTTCCCATTTAAATTATTTACATCAGTGGTTCTCAACGGGAAGCAATTTTTCCCCCAAACTGGGAGACTGTTAGCAACATCTAGAGACATTTTTGGTAGTCACAACTGGGGAGGTGCTACAGTCGTCTTGTGGGTAGAGGCCAGGGATGCCACTAAAAATCCTACAATTTGAAAGACAGCCCCCACAACACAGAATTATCTGGCTCTGCATGTCAGCAGTGCTGAAATTAAGAAACCCCTCGCCAGGTGCGGTGGCTCACACTTGTAATCCTAGCACTTTGGGAGTCTGAGGTGGGCAGATCACAAGGTCAGGAGTTTGAGACCAGCCTAGCCAATATGGAGAAACCCTGTCTCTACTAAAAATACAAAAATTAGCTGGGCGTGGTGGCAGGTGCCTGTAGTCCCAGCTACTCAGGAGGCTGAGGCAGGAGAATCGCTTGAACTCGGGAGATGGAGATTGCAGTGAGCTGAGATCACACCACTGCACTCCAGCCTGGGCGATAGAGTGAGACTCTGTCTCAAAACAAAAAAAAAAGCAAAATACAAAAACCCTGAAGTAGGGGCTTACTACCCTCACTAAGAAAGTTTAAGTATCTCATTCACAAGATATTTTTCAAAGGGAAAAACAAACCATATTTTTTCATTCACTTAACAGATAACTATTGAACACACAAACTCACCAATAATGATAATAATAACAATAACAATAATCACAACCAACATATCCAGAAGGCTTCTCCAAGCCCGGCAGGCACCTGGGGGCTGCTCCCACGTGAACTTGCTCAATCCGCATCCCGCCTTCCTGCAGTGGGTGCTATCATTAGCCTCATTTTATAGAAGAGGAAACTGAGTCCTAGAGAGGTGAGTGACAGGCTGCAGGTGTAGAGATGGGAAGTGGAGAAGACGAATTTGAAACTGGGTCCTGGCTCCTGCGTTATTTCTGTTCAGCTCCTTGCTCTGTACCTTGTACAGGACAGGGACAGACTCACTACAGGATCCCACAGACAATAATCTGTGGATTGTTCTAGACTGTGATGGGGGATGGGCTTGCAAAGTGGGGAACAGGGGAGGGAGAGTATAAAATCTAATGCCAAATTTGTATCCAAATAACTGATGGGGGAAAAGCAATGTCAGCAGCAAACCCACTGCCCGCAGGCTCATCGTTCCAAGAGATGTGCAAGGTGTTTCTGGAATCCTCTAAATGCTGTCACACATGCCTGAAACCCCCAGGAGACCCAGGTAAGAAAGCCCAGCAGTTGAACCAAATGAGGAGAGGGCAACTGACCTACAAAAGGTTTGCAGTTCAAATTAATTCAGTCGGAAAGTGCACTGATGTGACTAACATCATAAATGTTCAGTTGAAAAAGTAAATTACCAAAGATCTACACTCAATTATAACTAGATCCAGAAATAGCAAAAGCATCTGAAGCTCCCGCCAAACACAAAAGCACCACATAATCACCATTTAATTAGAAGGAACCATTTCTCATTGATAAGGGCAGACAGGGCCAAAACTCTGTTGAAACTGATATCTCGTTGATTTTTTTTTTTAAATGAAACTATCATCTCTGAATCAAAAATACAATCGATGGGACTCACTTTTAATTATGATTTTTTTTTCTTTATTTCCAAGAAAGTTTTCATCTTTGAAGCCTCTATTCTTATTCACTGAACTTATTTTTCTTATAGCATCCCCTAGGACTAACGAATCCCCTAAGGTTAAAGCAGAAGGAAAGATAAATCTGAAGCAGTTGTGAATCCTGTAACTCCAGACTGAGCTCGAGAAAAACAACAGATAGGCTCAGACGAGGCAGCGCTGCACACTGGCTGGAATCAAGACTGTCCCGTCACGGGCAACAGGTTATGACAGAAACTTCACAGACCCAAGAAGAGACTAGGGGCGGGATGCGGTGGCTCACACCTGTAATCCCAACACTTTGGGAGGCTAAGGCGGGCAGATCACCTGACGTCAGGAGTTCGAGACCAACCTGGCCAACGTGGTGAAACCCCGTCTCTACTAAAAATACAAAATTAGCTGGGTGTGGTGGTAGGTGCCTGTAATCCCAGCTACTCGGTAGGCTGAGGCAGGAGAATCACTTGAACCCGGGAGGTGGAGGTTGCAGTGAGCCAAGATTGCGCTATTGCACTTCAGCCTGGGCGACACAGTGTGTCTCAAAAAGAAGAAAGAAGAAAGAAGAAGAAAGAAGAAAGAAGAAGAAGAAGACTGGAAAGAAGAAGAAGACTGGAAAGAAGAAGATGACTAGGGACAGCGACAAAGTGAGACTGTCTCAAAAAAAAAAGACAAAAAAAGAAGAAAAAGACTGGGGACAACTAAGAAGACAACTAAATGTGGGAGCCCAGCAGGGGTCCTGGAACAGAAAAGTGACATTACTGGAAGCACCGATGCCTGGGATAACTCTGATGCCACCCTCAGGATAACCAAGACAGGGGTGGTGCTGTGGTCTGAATGTTGACGACCCTCCAAAATTCCTATGCTGGAACTTCAGACTCCCTGGGATGGCATTAAGAGGTGAGGCCTTGAGGAGGTGATTAGATTACGAAGGCTGTGCCCTCCTGAATCAAACTAGTGCCTTATGAAAGAGGTTTTGAGGATGCCTCGGCGTCCGCTCTGCCATGAGAGGAGACAGCAAGAAGGAATGGGCATCAGCAGCCATCGGCCCTGCCGGCACCTTGATCTTGGGCTTCTCAGCCTCCCCAGCTGTGAGCAATACATTTCTACAGTTTGTAAATTACCCAGGTGAGGTATTTTGTTACAGCAGCAGAACAAGTAAGAACAGAGAGGAAATCCACTTCTTCAGGAACTTGCAGTGCCAAGCAGGACTGGCTGAACCCAGTGCCAAGAACAAAAATAAAGAGAAATTAAAATAACAGAATTAAGTAACGGTGAAAGCAGCATCGCACATTCACCGAGACTTCAGCTGCTAACTGAATCTAACACGACATGTGCTTGACACATATTTTCTCATTTAATTCTCAAAATAACCCGAAGAGGTTGCACGAAGGATGATCATTGATTCTATTTCAGAGTGAAGAAAAGAATTAAAGCTATTAGTTGTGTAGCATTTAGCTTAGTAGCTCATTGCAGCTGGATAGCCTTTAGCAGTATATAAAGTGTTGTCATATTTTAGCCTCAGGGAGGTGAGGGAGAAAGGTCATTACTCCCATTTCACAGATGGAACAGGAAAGTGCTTTCTCCAAGATGGCGCGAAAGACAAAGGGAGGTTGATTCAGTTTGATAGCCTGAGAATTTTCCACTCTATGACACGTCAAAGAAAACAGAAATTGCCACATACATCACCATGCAATACCACATTGCCTACTAACATTACCACGCAACTCCGCAGTCACCTGCTAACGTCACCACGCGACTCCACGTCACCTGCTAACGTCACCACGCGACTCCACATCACCTCCTAACGTCACCATGCAACTCCATGTTGCCTCCTAACATCACCATGCAACTCCATGTCACCTTCCAACGTTATCATGCAACTCCATATCACATCCCAACATTAATATGCAACTCCGCATCACCTCCTAATGTCACCATGCAACTCCACGTCACCTCCTAACGCTACCATGCAACTCCACATCACCTCCTAACGCTACCATGCAACTCCACATCACCTCCTAACGTTACCATGCAACTCCACGTCACCTCCTAACGTCACCATGCAACTCCACGTCACCTCCTAACATTACCATGCAACTCCACATCACCTCCTAATGTTACCATGCAACTCCACATCACCTCCCAATGTTACCAGGCAACTCCGCCTCACCTCCTAACATTACCATGCAACTCCACATCGCCTCGTAACATTACTATGCAATGCCACCCACCAGCAAGCAGGGACCTAGGATGGCCTGGGCTGTTCCCACCATCCCTACACCCACCTTCAACAGCACAGTCTTGCCATTTACAGCCAAGAGATCACCCCTTTCTGAGGAAGAACAGATATGGACAGGGCTGGGGGTGTAGAATGGGTGAGCAGGAGGAAAACAGAAGGTGAGGGAAGATGCCACCCACTGCAAAGCTCAGCAGGGAGCAGGACGGGGCGTCTGAAGGGAACAAATGCATGGCTTCTCCCCGTGATCCTGAAAGCATTTGTTGTTGGCTTTTTTAAAAACTCAGATAATTGCAGCAACTAGGCGTTGTTTCTATGGGAGTGATTAATCTCAAAACATATTCCTTAAAGGAGCAACTCTGGTGTCCCGGGGCCCCCGGAAGTTGCACGGGACAGGTGGACATACCTGCTAGCATCAGGGCTCGGATGCAGTCCGTTCGACCCTGCATGGCGGCTTTCATCAGGGCGGTGAACCCGAACGCGTTTCTCCTTTCAAGGTCAAGACCGGGAAAATAGTTCAACAAGTAGTTAGTGATGATAGCGTGCCCTGTAAAGAGAAGTGTACACGTGTATTGGTTCCCACTTCCACAAAATGTGCTGATTCCAGCCAGGCCTTCCTAGAGGGAGAAAGAAACACCGAGTCAGCCCTGGGCCAGCCAGTCTGCTGTGTGAGTTTTTCTCGGACCCAAGATAGAATTCTCCCGGAGCCCAGGAAACAGAGGAAAGCAGAGGGCACCGCCCTGGCTGCAGCACTGCTGTTTTGGGTTCTTGCGGGTCTCTTTCCACAAAGCACTTGCGGGAGGAGCTGTCCCATCACACTGTTGGGAGTGGACGTGGGGGGCAGGGACTCTGCGGGTAGGTAGGGAGCTCAGCCTCAGACAGCCAATGCGGGCAGGAAGCCTCAACTCCCAGCAGCAGACGCCCGTGCAAACAGATGCAAAGCTGCAAATGAGCTTCAGAACCACTTCCAAGTGCTCCGGAGCTGCAGGGAGGAAAAAGTCATCATGACAGCAATAGGACAGTGCCAATTCACGCTGGCACCCTCTGTTCCCACCCAGAAGCGGCAGTCTCTCTCTCTCCACACGTATCCGCCCCCCCCCCCCCCCCCCCCCCCGCCGCCTCTCTCTCTCTCTCTCTCTCTCCACCTACCTACCCCCACACACATCCCACAGAGTGTCGCAGGCAAGGCCCTCAGCTATAAAGCAAAGCAGGTAAGGAGATTTCTTAGAGAACACAGATTTCTCCCCTTTCTCACCTTGCACCTCCAAAAAGGATCTAACTTTCTGCTCATTCCCAGGCACGCCCATGGTGCTCTCAGTTCATGGTGAATAAGGAGACCATCACAGCAACAGTGCTGTTTCCAGAATTCACCCAAGGAAAACCAAAATGGAGTGGGAGAGCATCCTCTCAGGTCAACTGTCCATGCCGCCTGATGCCAGCTAGCCCATAGGTCCTTGTGTGCATATACCTCCCCCACTTCAGTGCCCTGGAGCAGGGTCAGTCCCAGCCTTGGCACAGTCGGCACGGGGGGCCACATGACTCTCAGTTGTGGGGACTGCCCTGCGCACTGCAGGATGCTGGGCAGATCCCTGGTCTCTACCCCAATAGATGCCAGTAGCAACCACCCCCACTCCCGCACAGGTTGTGACAACCAAAACTGTGTCCAGACACTGCCAAATCACCATCAGTGGGGCAAGAACACCGCAGGTGAGAACCACTGTCCCCAAACTCAGACCTCATTCCTTCATGACCAACCACAGCTGGTGGAAAGAGCTTCCTCCCTCCCTCCGCCGCACCCTCCCCTTAGCTGCCACCTCCATCCAGGCCCCTGCTGATGAGGTCTGAACCCCTTGGGAACATGAGCAGTCTGCCCGAGTCTCTCCTCCTGAACCCCCGGGGAGGTGCTGGGTACCCAGTTCCCATCTTTTTTGTTTATTTAAGAGATGGAGTCTCTGTCACTCAGACTGGAGTGCAGAAGCACGATCATAGCTCACTGTAGTCTGGACCTACTGGGCTCAAGAGATGCTCCCTCCTCAGCCTCCCAAGTAACTGAGCTCACGGGCGAGCACCATCATGCCCAGCTAATTAAAAAAATTTTTTTTTTGTAGAGATGGGATCTCCTAACGTTGCCGAGGCTGGTCTCAAACTCCTGCATTCAAGCAATTCACCTGCCTTAGCCTCCCAAAGTGCTGGGATTCCAGGCGTGAGCCACTGTGCCTAGCCACAGTGCCCCATCCTGATGCACCGGGGATGCAGTGTTCAGAAATCCCCACATATTCGTTCCAACTCCAGCGTGTTCCTTTCAGCCTCCACTGTCGTAGCTGCAGCGCCCTCATGGACATTTCTATGCACTCTCTTCTTAACTTGGTATCACCTCTCCCCAGGAACCCCTGAATCATGGAGAAGCCGGGCTCAGGGCCCAGACTCCCCACAGGCATCTGGTTTGCACAGAAACTTCCAATGGGTGGCACTGCCTGAGATTTGGGATGGGAGAGAGGTGGCAAGGACATTACTCTGGGGTTCGGCAGGCATGAGACCTGAGGTGCCTCCCCAGCCCAGTCCACCTCTGCAGACAGAATACTAAGTGAGCATGAGGCTGCGGAGCTTCCAGCATTCCCCACTGCGGCTGAGATTCCAGCAGGCAGGGCTGGGTGCCCTTGATCTCTGCTCCCCCAGCCCCTTCAGTTCAGTAAATCCAATATGAAACCCTCCGATATATCAAGTGGCTTCTGTCTCCCCAGTCACACCCTGAGGGATAGTACTGCCGGGGCTGGAACCCAGTTTCCCTCTTGGAGGGCCACTCTGGGCTGCTGCCCCACCAGTATGAAATCCTGTGGGTTTGCTCTCCATCAATCCAAGTGAAGAAGGAACGGGCAACCAAAATCAGGAGTGAACTCTCCTGAGGAGCAAGCTCGCCATTGACCTCAGCCCATCTCCTTTTCACATTTCACCACAAATGTGAAAAGGGGAACCTTGTATCTTTTTGAAAAAGAAGCCCTGATGAGTGTAACAGTGTTCGAGTTACAAGCAGGAAACAAAGGGTACGATCCCCTCGCTGCGTGACTCACAGCCAGTCGCTGGTGCTTTTTTGACTCATTTACACCACATTGCCCTCCCTCGTCCTTTACTATGTGTGGGGAGGGGATAAGGCCAGCTGTCAGGTACCCAGAGCTGCTGAATTACTCTAAACTGGGCAGTGGTGCGGGAAGCTGGGGGAATCCTTTGATCTCAGTTTGGTTTATGGTCCAGTTAAATGCTTGGCGGCACCTGTCAGTTAGATTTAGCCAGGGTCATAGTAAAACGAATTGCAATTCATTTGGAGCCATTTCTTTAAACTGTGAAATAGCGTGTCCGTCACAATCTTCAGCAGGATGTTCCTTTGCACTGATACATCCTAAGCGCTTTGAATAGGTGGAAACACGAAAAATTGAAAGTCCACAAAGCAAACCGCCCATTATACAGATCTGTTCTGCATATTATGTTGCGTTCAGAAAAACCAACATGCAGCCAGCTCGTTCTGACTATAGGCCTGAGCTTTTGATGATCCAAGAAATCACGCCCTGCTTCCCACGGGTTTTCCCAGGATGGCAGAATAATACCTCTCATCACACAGATGACCCCATTCAATGGAAATCAAAGGTGGACCCAATACTTCTAAGAATGTATAAGTATCAACCTTTATTCTCTAAAAACAATGATGAGTAACCAAATGGAGCTTTCCTTTTCTTTATATATATGAGACACACAGCCTTCCTTGCACAAGGGAACCCAAACACACGCCATATTGAAATCTAGTTTAAGGCCAGACGCAGTGGCTCACTCCTGTAATCCCAGCACTTTGGGAGGCCGAGGCAGGCAGATCACTTGAGGCCAGGACTTCGAGACCAGCCTGGGCAACATACTGAAACCCTGTCTCTAATAAAAATACAAAAATTAGCTGGGTATGGTGGTGCATGCCTATATTCCCAGCTACTCAGGAGGTCGAGGCAGGAGAATTGCTTGAACCTGGGAGGTGGAGGTTGCAGTGAGATGAGATCACGCTACTGAACTCCAGCCTAGGTGACAGTGTGAGACTCTGCCTACAAAAAAAAAATCTAGTTTGAGCCCAGTCCAACTTGGACATTACGGAATCTGACTCAATTCCTGAAATCCTCAGGGAAGCCCTTTTAAAGGGTAGGCTCACCTAGAGAACCCCAGAACACCCCCTCTCCCCCAGTGAGCCCTACCCTGCTTAAGAGAAGGTGACAAGTGACCCAGGGAGGATGTGAATTTGAATGAAATTGCATCACTCGGACACAGTGTAGACAACGAGCTCAGTACTGAAGACAGCTGGCTCTGAGAACAGCCAGGTTCAAGGGCCAGGCCTGCCACTCAGAATCTGGGTGGCTTTTGGCAGTCAGCTTTTCCACATCTGTAAAATGAGGGATAATATTGACCTCCCATTTGTGAAAATTACAGGAGACAATATGTGTAAACGGTGACCAGCAGAATAGAAAAATCCAGAAGAAAAATTCTGAGTAATCTAGGCAGGCACTCCACTCTCAAGGGGCCAGAACGTGTTCCCCTCTCCTTAACCTGCTGGCTGTGTGCAATGACTTCCCATGAAAGACTATTACATGGAAACGGGGGAGGAGGGAGAGAACCTCCCAGGGAGAAACCTGCTAACATGACCTCAGCCAGGGGACCAAGGCCAACATTATCAGCGATGGGTCAGGTTGGTAGTGTGTCTCCTGGTGCCATGTGTTGAGAATGGCCCTTTATCAGGGGCCTTCCTCTAAAAACTCATAACTCCAGTCTCATCACAAGAAAAGCATCAGACACGTCCAAATTAAGGAACATTCTGCAATGTACCCGACCAGTCCTCCTCAAAACTGTCAAGGTCATGAAAAACAAGAGAAGTCTGAGAAGCTCACAGCCAAGAGGAGCCTGAGGAGCCATGAGTGCTAAATGCCACATGTGATCCTGCAACAGAAAAAGGAAATCCGGGAAATGCTGAGGAAATCTGAATAAAGAATAGACTTCAGTTAATAACGGTGCATTGACACAGGTCCATTCATTGTGTCCAACGCATCACAGACGTCAGATCTTAACAACAGAGGAACTGGTGTGAGGCACACAGGCATTCCCTGTACAGTGTTTGCAGTTTCTCTGTAAGCATAAACTATTCTCAAATCAAAAGTTTATTTTAAAAAAGAGGAGACAGGTCTGGTGCAGTGGCTCACGCCTGTAATCCCAGCACTCTGGGACGCCGAGGCGGGTGGATCACATGGTCAAGAGATCAAACCATCCTAGCCAACACGGTGAAACCCCGTCTCTACTAAAAATACAAAAATTAGCTGGGAGTGGTAGCGGATGCCTATAATCCCAGCTACTGGGGAGGCTGAGGCAGGACAATCACTTGAACCCAGGAGGTGGAGGTTGCAGTGAGCAGAGATCACACCAGCGTACTCCAGCCTGGGCAACAGAGCAAGACACTGTCTCAAAATAAATAAATAAAAATAAAAATTAAAAAAGGGGAGAACTAGCACAGAGCTATTCAAAATGAGTGCAAGGTTGGGACGATGATTCAGGGCTGGCTGTGCAGCCTGGTGTGGGGCCTCTCCACCCTGGACCCGAGGCTCTCCAAGTGGTGGGGAGCTCACCAGGAGACCACGGGAGCATTCAGGAGGCAGAGATGGAGCCCAGCCCCCAACCCCGGGCGGGCAGGAGGAGGGAGTGGAGTGTTTGATTCAGAGAGCTCCTAAATGAGTGGATGGACAGGTCTGTGGTATGCAAAAGAGGAAAGCTGGAGATGACGCCTGGCCCCGCCACGCCCCTGGTTCCGCTCTGCATGGATGCCAAGGCGCCTTTATTGGGAGATACACAGAGGTGGACACCCACGCCACCCGGGCCCCACCGGCTTCTCAGCCTGGCCCAACAGCCCTCCTGTGCTTCCAGGCTGACTCCTCCCCAGGCCCCATGGGGAAAATGTTAAACTTTTCATATGGAAGTCACCTACCTCAGGCAAATTCCTCTCCTGTATGACTCATCTTCAAGTTCACAGAGGGAACAGAAACCACCAGAAGGGAAGTCCCTCGGCTTTCCCCCATCGCCCCCCACGCTGCCCACATTCCGAGAAGGAAAAGTGAAATCCTGAGCCCTCCAACGGACTGAACCAGCCCCTTCCTGGCCAAGAGGACCCCAGAGAACCCTTGAAAACTGACTCCCGGCTATGACAGGATGGAAGGGCAATGCGCCTGTTATATCCATTCCTTGCTAACCACCACGAGGCTTCCTTTCTAAGGCTAAATAGAAACCAGCCCGTTCTAAAGACTCCTCCACTGATATAAACCAACCGCCTGATGCTGCCCCGCCCTTCTGTGATTTGGACAAAACAACCAACCGGCATTCCACCCTCGGATCCTGCTAACGCTGTCGCTTTTTGAACACAGGTCCCAGGGAGAGGCACGGAGCTCGACTGCACACGTGCATGTTTCTCCTCTCATTAATATTCAATGCTTCTCCCATAGCTTACAGAATGTGTGTATTGAGCCACCTCGTTCACACGCATTGTTCTTCTGTCTTGTTCTTCTGCCCCTGGAAGGGTCTGTTTCTGGCTTCTGGCCAGAGGCTCTGCTTCCCTGCCACAATGGCCACCCTGCAGGCTGCAACCCTTTATGAGTAGAAAGCTCTTCTTTCCAAGTTTATGAATCTCGTCAGTCCTCAGTTCACATTTCCTACAGAAAACGCAGGGGATTCTCCTTTGCTGAAAGAGGCACATCCCTGCTTCTCCCCTCCTGTGCTTGACAGCCACTCCCTGCCCACTGCTGTGGAATATTTATCAGATCCCTCCTGTTTCTCTTCAATCTCTCCTTCCTTGCAGACTCACTTCCCTCAGAATGCTGTTGGGGCTTAGGAAGCAATACCCCACAGTGAAGGCCTCAGAAGCAAAGGTTTCTCTCTGCCTTCCTGCGCTCCCGTCTCTCAGTCCCTTCTTCCCGGAGGCCAACCATGCAAACCGGAATCCCTCTTCCCCAATGCAGATCTTTGAAACCAGAACCCCTTTTCCCTAAAGCCAGCCATAAAACCTAAAAGTACTGCTCTAACATAAAGAAATTATCTGACCTGCCACCTCTGACCGTCTGACCGTAGGTCTTAAGATCCCCGTTCCAGGAGCGTCATTCCCAGAAGGGAGGAATGCTGCTCTGAGAAACCTGGAAGAATCTAGACAGGCAGGCCCGTGGGGTTTCCCCCACTCAGTCTATTAGCATTATACTTCTTCTTCTTTTCTTTTCTTTTTTTTTGAGACAGAGTCTCACTCTGTCACCCAGGCTGGAGTGCAGTGGTGCGATATCTGCTCACTGCGACCTCTGCCTCCTGGGTTCAAGCCATTCTCCTGCCTCAGCCTCCCAAAGTGCTGGGATTATAGGCATGAGCCACCGCGCCTGGCCTGTCCAACTATATTTCTACGTAACTGTCCACACTTTGTTGAACCAAAGCAGAAAAATGGAAAATTCCTCCTGCGTTTTTGGGTCTTCATTCCGAACGCTCCCATGTACGCATGTTAAGTACATTTGTATGCCTCTTCTCTTATTCACCTGCCTTTTGCAAGTTGATTTCAGTGAACCTTCAGAAGGCCCTTAGCTCCTATAATGCACTAATGGCCCATATTCTTCACACTGCCCTTTGCTAAGTGACTTCTCAGCTCTTCTGTCTAGTGGAACCTTGGTCGATGGGATGTTTGCAGGCGTGATGGAAGCAGAAAGTTGAAATGTACTTATGCAGAATTTCACACATGTTTGTGCCTCAGCTGTCTCCCCAGGAAGAACATGCCCAGGCTGGCTCACTGCTCCCAGGAAGAGGATGAGTAATACATGCAGCAGCACTGCCCCAGCCAAAGTGCCCAAGAACAGGTCCCCGACTTGCCCATAGACTTGAGCAAGGCCAGTTTAGATCAACCAATCCCCAGCCCATCCACAGATACACGAGCAATAAAAATGTCCCAGAGCATGGGAGGTGTTTGTTACACAGCAATAACTAGCTGACATTCATGCTCAAGGGTCTGTCATCTTAAAAGCATATGTGACTCACAGCAACCCCTGTGGGCCTGTCTTCATGTTCCCACCACCCTCCACGAACTATTCAACTCTGCTTCGGTCCACTTCCAGACCCATCTACTCTCACTCTTGCTACCAACACTTTCTGACTTTGTTGAAACCGCACCCAGCAGTCCCCAGGGACCTTCTTACAATGAGACTCAGTGGTGATTTGTCAGTTCTCATCACACTCGACATCTCCACAGCATTTCCCACTCACTCCTCTCTTTCATCCTTTCTGAAACACGCTCTTTCCATGGACATGCGGATTCTTACCCTTCTGATTTTCCACCTTCTCAACATTCTGAGCTCCTGTTCTCTCCTTCCTGAAATGCTGCTGTTCCTCAGCTGCCTGCTAACCCCCTCCTCATCCCATACACTCTCCTTCGGTGATCCTATACACTCCCGTGGATCCAAGTTTCAGCTCTAAAGCTTCCATATCGACCCTCTCCAGTTCTATCTCTTTTCTTCAGTTTTTTACCTGAGTGTCTGTTTACTGAGTATTTCACCATGGGTATCCTACAAACTCAATGCATCAAACCCAAAACATCTTTCCTCCGAAGTTCCTCCTCTCCCACATCCCTTATTCAGTGATGAATACCACCAGTCGTCCCATCACCCAAGCCAGATGGCTGGACTCAGTCTCAAGCCCTCCACGTCCTCCCTCACCCAAGCAATCACCACATTCTGCCAACTGCACCTCTGACATCACTTGAGCCCGGGAGTTTGAGACCAGCATGGGCAGCAGGACAAGACCTCATCTCTACAAAAACAATTTAAGATGTCCCAAAGCTGTCCTTGTTTCTCCGTCCCTGACCTGGGCTACCACATCCCCATGGGGCCACAGCTCCTGTCCTGACTAGGCTCCTTGGTCCCACTTCTGCCCCCGTTCGTTCTCCACACCAGCAGCACGGTGACACCAACAGGGCCTCTGACCATCCCCACTACTCATCCAAAACTTTCCATGGGCTCTGCTCTTTACATGAGGTCTCAACTCTTCAATGAACTGGTTTTTACCTCTTCACCCTCAGCTCTCACCACCAATGCCCTCCCAGTCCACTTCATGGTCACATAGCCAGCTCTCCATGTAATTCACCCATGAGCCCCCTTCCTCTAATCTAGTGGCCTCTGCACAAGAAGTCCCTCTACCTGGAATATTCTGCCTCCTCTTTTTACCTGGTGACCTGATGAGCCATCCCTTCCAATGCCAGGTCTTCCCTGATACCCCGGCCCCACGGTGTCTCATTGCCCACATTCCCATGCACGTGTGGGGATCCCACAGCCGCCACAGCCCTCGTTACCCAGTTCACAAGCCTAAAACTTCCAACTGACTGCATGCTCTGGGGTGCTCAATAAATATGCATTAGATGAAAAGGCTGAAACATTCCTACTTCTCCTTTGGGAAAAGTTTATTTATTGAAAGTATCAGGGTGGGCAAGGTGGCTCATGCCTGCAATCCCAGCAGAGAGGCCGAGGCCAGAAGAGGCCAGGGAGGCTGAAGCTAGAGGATCACTTGAGCCTAGGAGTTAGATACAAGCCTGGGCAACATGGCAAGATCCTATCTCAAAAAATAAAAATAAAAATTAGTAGGGCTGGCCGGGCGCGGTGGTTCGTGCCTGTAACCCCAGCACTTTGGGAGGCCGACGTGGATGGATCACCTGAGATCAGGAGTTTGAGACCAGCCTGGTCAACATGGTGAAACCCCATCTCTACTAAAAATACAAAAAATTAGCTGGGCGTGGTGGCAGACACCTGTAATCCCAGCTACTCAGGAGGCTGAGGCAGGAGAATCACTTGAACCCCGGAGGCGGAGATTGCTGTGAGCCAAGATCACATCACTGCACTCCAGCCTGGGCAACAAGAGCAAAACTCCATTTGGAAAAAAAAACAAAAACAAAAAAACAAAAAACAAACAAACAAAAAAAACAGGCAACGAACTCAAACTGCTCTAAAAATGGGAAAATGTTACAGAATTGGGTTGTCTAAGACTTGACTGACTCAAGGCATTCAAATTGCAGTTCTCCAGACGAGGCCAGTAGAGGGGGCTGTTGGCTTTGAAACTATAACATCATACCAGCCACGCGGAATGAACAGACTCCAGAAATTCCTCGCATAAGGCATTTACCATGCAGATGGCCGGGCAGGGTTAGTAGGGGAGGGCAGCATCCCTCCTCTCTGCAGAACAGGCAGGAGTCTGAGGCAGGAACCGGGCAAGCCCCCACCTGGCTAAGGAGCCCTCCTGGCTGGCCAGTGGGCAGGGGTGTGGCCCTGCCATGGCCAATCAGAAGAGCTCAGAAAAGCTCGCAGGAAAAGATAAGGCAGCGTTGGGAAACCAAGACTGGCCAAGTTCTACTCTCTTGTTTGAAGTGGTACAAACTGAGAAAAAAGAAAGCACTTCCAAACAACATGAACACCACAATGAGATCACACTAAGATCGTGATCATGTGCACTGCTTCATAAAATAAGATAAATAGCATGAAGAGGCATTGTTCCTGGCTTCCGACCAAGTCATACATTCTCCTCTGAACTGGGACTCTCCCTGATTCAGCTCAGGAGCCAGGGCTCCGCAGCAGCCCGAACCCACAGCCACCCCTCGGAATCCCTGCTGTTCCGTCCCCGTCTCCGGGCAGCATCCTGCCAGGCTGGCTCTCAGCACATAGCTTCAGAATTTTACAATTAAATGCAAGAAATAACAAGCTGCAAGCACACATCAGAGGTTCCTTACACCCAAAACAAGCTTCACGGGCTCTATCCCATCACCAGCTCAAAGAGACCCCTGGCGTTTCCTCACTTCACCACGTTCATGCTGTTCTGTTAAAGCACAGCAAGGAAACAGATATAAACACACAGCTCTATCCATGGGACTCCTTATTCATTCCTTTGGTTATCTTATTTTATTTTTGTTAGAGGCGAGGTGGTGAAAGTTGAAATGACTGGCTAAATGAGATTTAGGGATTACATGAGGATTTATTTTCATACATTCTCTCCATTTACAGACCTAGTACAGATTTGGCTGTATTTTTATTGTGCATTAGATAGCAGAGGAAATTAGACTTTTTAGAGAACACTCAAATGGCAGATGAAGGCATTTGCATCCGAATTTGTGCTCATAAATGCTGCGTCCTCCAGAAACCCAGAGCTCCCAGCTCCCAGACAACCAACCCAGTTGCCATAGCAAATAACATAAACATATGGCTGCTTTAAGATTTTGCTTCACAATGCTGATTCTGCTTAGTGTGACTGCCGTCTACACAAGCCATCCTCCATCACTGGTTTGGCACAGGCTTGTGACACAACCCTGGTTGGTGAGATGACAATGACACTCCTCTGGAGCCTTCTGGAAATGTTTTCCTGTGTTATAAAAGGAAATGCCGACAGGGATTTGCTCCTCTTCCTTGACATCTCCGAGTGTTGCAGCGTGAAGCCGTGGCACTTCTAGCAGCTGGGGCCAGCCTGGGACCATGAGGGAAAAGGTGAAAGAATTTCTGAGAAGGGGCTCTAGGTCCCAGCATCACCCAGCTACTCAGTGAAGCAGCCCTGCAACATCACCTGCAGATGTCCTGTGTTGCAAGAGAAGGCAGCGTCCTTGTGGTTGAAGCCAAAAGCATCCTAACAGGCACTAGGCTCAAAAGAGAGCTGGGGAAACACAACTGAAAACCAGAGTTTCGGTTCACTGTGAGTAGGGAAATACTGAAAAGACTGATCTCAGTCAGGGCTGGCAAGAACACTCTTGGTCACTCAGGGGAAAGGAGAAATCGCCACAGCTTCCTAACGGCCATTGGCAGCTGTGTACACTTAAAACAGGCATAGCCCTTGCTGAGGCAATTCTGTTCTCAGAGTGTGTCTGCACACTGCTTCTCCTCTTCCTTGCCCTGCTTTCGGCCTAGGAAGCTGAGCTGCACCACCAGCACCTGCCCGGTTTCCACCCCAGTGAGGTTTCTGGGGTGGCTCAGCAGGGAACCAGGGTGGAAGGAGCGGGATATCCAGCCCTACCTCCCACTCCAGCCCCTGAGTGGGGTTCTAGGTTGAGGCCGCCTCTCAGGTTCCAGCTTCTTGGCCTGGGTCACTCTCTGCAGAGCTCCTCCCCTTAATCCTTTCAATGTTGGTTCCCTTAACTCTACCCTTCCCCTGTAATGGACAGGCCCTCATCAAGTCCTCTGTTCAGCCCTCTGAGCAC
Source organism: Theropithecus gelada (assembly GCF_003255815.1). Classification (NCBI taxonomy): domain Eukaryota; kingdom Metazoa; phylum Chordata; class Mammalia; order Primates; family Cercopithecidae; genus Theropithecus; species Theropithecus gelada. Next base: position 10,369,345 of record NC_037673.1, on the reverse strand, counting down.
ACCTGTCGCTCAACATGCCTCCTGCCAGGACCCTAACACGCTCTCCTCAGAGATGCACCCCAAACCCAAGGACTTCACGACAGCGTTGCTGCCATTGGTTAACTCAAAAGTTCACCTGTCCAATAACTGGGACAGTTAAGTATACCATGGTTCATGCACTTTACACAATATCCTCTTTTCAAACAAATATTTAGGAAGCAAGTACTTCATGTCCAAGGACTGGCCTAAGAGCCGGGTCCACCACAATGAATGAAAGCAATCAGAATGAAGCCTCCCAAACTTGAAGTCTTGGTGGGGAACTGGTATGAGCCACACATCCCATGCAGGAAGGCAGGGCTATGAGCACCCGGGAGGGCTCAGGGACACCGATGCAGCAGGAGCTCCTAGATTAATTACTAAGTGAACAAAACCACTAAACACACAATCTCAACAGAACTAGCCTAGTCATGTGAATAAAAAGTGCACATACATACGTGCGTGTTTGGAAAGGACTGAATGAGGTCTGAAGAGGTAACTCTTGAGTGCTAATAAGGGAGCTGGAATGTTTGGGAGATTGAGAAGGGATCTTTTTCTTCCTTCCTGATACTACTTTTGTAGTCATTTTTGGCTGTGAGCACATAGGCGTAGACAACTTTTGAAATTAACAAATCATCAAATAAATAAAACTGGTTATGAAATTGATTAAAATGGGACATCACCTGATTGGGCCTAAACAGCCTCTTTGGCAAAACAGCACAGGAAAGTCATTTTCACTGTAATTCCCTGATGCCTCTGCGTCTTTTCCGACAACATCTCTCCTGGGGTCTGTGACTCTGATCGTCTTCAATGTCCACTGAGAGGCGCCCTTGGCCGTCATCAGACTAAAAACCTCCAAGCCCTCCATCCTCAACGTGGGGTCCCTGGGCCAGTGGCATCAGCCTCGCTGGGAAACCTGTTGATCTGCTCATTCTTGGGCCACACCCCAGGCCTATCCAAAGAAAGACTCCAGGGGCAGGGCCTGGCAGTCTGTGCTTCCACCAGACCTGTGTTAATGCTCACATGAACCAGCCCAGGTGATGCTGATGCCAGAGGCGCAAGGTTGGGAGCCAGTGTCTAAGCAATGATGCCTATGGGGATAGGGGCAGCCCCTAGAGTTTCAGAAAGAAATTAAGGAGGCCGGGCGCGGTGGCTCAAGCCTGTAATCCCAGCACTTTGGGAGGCCGAGGCGGGTGGATCACAAGGTCAGGAGATCGAGACTATCCTGGCTAACATGGTGAAACCCCGTCTCTACTAAAAATACAAAAAACTAGCCGGGCGCGGTAGCGGGCGCCTGTAGTCCCAGCTTCTTGGGAGGCTGAGGCGGGAGAATGGCGTGAACCCGGGGGGCGGAGCTTGCAGTGAGCCGAGATCGCGCCACTGCACTCCAGCCTGGGAGACACAGTGAGACTCCGTCTCAAAAAAAAAAAAAAAAAAAAAAAAAAAGAAATTAAGGAAAATCTCTTCTGCACGTTGAGGCAATTAAGACACACACAAGGAAGCTTTTTAATCTGTGTTTGTTTAAATGACGTGAAGTCCCTCTCCCCTCTGCCTCCCTGTGCAACCTCAACAATTCAGTCCCAAAGCCTCAGGCAGCGGCCTGGGCTGGGCGTCCAGGGATCAGAGCCCAGGCCAGAGGGTGGGTGCACACCGAGCTGGCCACAGAGAGCTCAAGCAAATCAGTAAATAGGGGAAGATAACAAAAGCCAGTAAAAAAGAAAAAAAAGCCAGGCCCGGTGGCTCACGCCTGTAATTCCAGCACTTTGGGAGGCCAAGGTGGGTGGATCACTTGAGGTCAGGAGTTCAAAACCAGTCTGCCCTACACGGTAAAACCCCGCCTTTACTGAAAATACAAAAAGTAGCCGGGCGTGGTGACTGGAGCCTATAATCCCAGCTACTCAGGAGGCGGAGGCAAGGGAATCGCTTGAACCTGGGAAATGGAGGTTGCAGAGAGCTGAGATCGTGCCCCCGCACCCCAGCCTGGGCGATAGAGCAAGACTCAGACTCAAAAAAAGAAAAAGAAAGAAAGAAAACAAGAAGACAAAATACATTATAAAAATGATTTTATTTAAATGTAAAAGGCAGAGTAAACCCATCTAGGCATCAAATCATGAACAACAGTTAACTCTGGAGAGCAGAACTGGAGGAGGGCTGAGAGTGAGGTGCAGGAGATATTCACCCGGAAGTTCCTTGCTCATGTGGGGTTACTTTCCTCCCAAACACTCTGGATTGTATTTTAAAATCAGACTCCAAGAACATCAGCCAGGCCAAGTGGAGGACGCAGGATAACGGCTGAGGCCTCTGCTCGCCTCCTCCTGTCCACCCAGGCAGGTTGCCAGCTGTGACGCTGCCCTCAGGACAGCCCGGACCCTTGTCCACACCCCGGCCATCCAATCCTGCTACTTCACTTGGACTCCAGCTCTGTCTGGCAGCCTGGGTCCCCCTGGGTAGGCCAGCTCCCAGGAGAGCTGAGAACACGGGAATCTTTGCCCCTACCCAGCTTCCCACCTGCCACAGTCTGCATGTTTCTGTCCTCCGAAATTGCTGTGCGAAAATCCTGTACCCAGGTCGATGCTACAGCAGGTGGCTTTGGAAGGTGATTAGGTCCTGAGGGAGGGGGTCCTCGTGGTGGGATCAGTGCCCTCACAAAAGAGGCCCCGGAGAGCTCCTTATTTCCTTATGGCAGCCTGAGCAGCTGAAGACACCATCCGTGACCAAAGGCAACAGAGAGAAGCCAGGAGTGGACTAGAACCATCAAGGAACACCACCCTATTTCTGTTTCTTAAGTAAGATGGCAGAGACAGGCCCCTGTTGATGGGGAGGATGAGGTATTACACCTAATTCAGTGAACCCTGCAAAACTCCGGCAATGCCCCACAGATAGAAGGGCAGAAAAGGAGAGGTGGCCTATGGGGATGCTTTGAGACCCACCGATGACATCTTTCAACACCCCAGGCATGAGGCCAGGCAGGGCACTAAGCTCCCGATGCCACCTTCCCCCTAAGGTGCCACCAGGCAAAGAGTGGGGGCTCCTCCTTGGTTGTTACAGCCTCCCCTGCCACACTCAACTCGGAAGTAAAACTACACAGCGCAGGAGGGGAGCGGCTGTGGGGCCTGCACCTGGTCCCGAATTCTTCCCGCCATGCCCCAGGCTGCTGGGCGCGGAGCCTGGAAAGCAGCTGGAGCCCTTTCCTCCTCTCTTTGCCAGAGCGCCCTCCAATCTCCAAGAGGACCTGTGTCATCCTTGACTTAAAATAAACCGGAGAAGGATGAGCGCAGTCCCAGCAGAAGGATGAGCAAGCCAGAAAAAAACAAAAACAAAAAACCCTGGATCAGTGTAAAGACAGTGAGATTCAAAAAGAAGGCGGCTGGGCTACAGGATCAGGGCAGCACCTTCATCTGAAATAGATTGAGTGCTCCCTGGTTGTCTAGTGCCTACGAAACAATTTAAAAAATGAAATTGGTTTATTGCAAGAAGCAAAAGAAAATTTTTCAAATTTTAACAATCCATATTCTTCGAAAAATTCAATAGGTCACTGATTGAGTGAAAAACATCAGCATTTGTGGAAAGGGAAGCAATTTGAAATCTGGAGAGACGGCATGAAGTTAAAAAAAATTGAACTGCGTTTTTGAATACAGTGTATGAGACCAATAACTTTTGGTGGAATATATTGGAAGAAAACAATCACAAAGAAGTAACGGGCTTTTACTTAGCAGGTCTGATGTTGGTAGCAGTGGTGGTATTCTAATTTCTAACTCTTTGGTAAAATAAATAAATAAACAAACAAACAAACTATCCATAGCTGGAAACTGAGCTAATGAGGTGACTGGGTCTCTTTTCCCTCCAGGAAAGTGCTGGTGCTGGGTGCTGGGTGCTGGGTTCTGGGTGCTGGGTGCTGTCCAGGGGACCCTCTGGGAGTACTTACTTCCTAGGCAGCTCCACAACTCTACGGGCATAGAAATTAAGCTGTAAAACTGATTGTCTACAGCAAGGCAATGGCACTGTATCTGGTAGAGATATAATTTACTTCCTGTTATAGCTCAGGCTGCTATAACAAAATACCATAGACTGGATGGCTTAAACAACAGACATGTATTTCTCACAGTTCTGGAGACTGTGAAGTCGAAGAACAAGGCACCAACAGATTCCTTTGCTGATGAGGCTCCTCCTCCTGGTTTACAGGCAGCTGTCTTCTCACTGTGTCCTCACATGGTGGGGAAAGAGCGAGCTCCGGTCTCTTCCTCTTCTTATAAGGACACTAATCCCATCATGGTGGCCCTACTCTCATGACCTCATCTAAACTTAATTACTTCCCCAAATTCCCCCCTTCTAATGCATCATATTGGGGGTTGGCATTTCAACATATGAATTTGACAGGGGGGACATAAACATTCAGTCTATAACATCACCTTATAGAAAAGATAACCCATAACATTATATTATATTGCTTTATAGGATATTAACCAGTTTTGCATCTATTAGCAGATGTATTTCAGCATTTGTGACTGCCTCTATGTGCCTGTTCTTCAAATTTCCTTTGAACTGGCCTTAGCTAATTACTAGCCCATCACTAATTAATGAGTTCTCACTTTCTATCCACCTAACAGTCAAGTTTTAAGCTTTTGAAAATTATCCTTTAGTATCACCATTTTGTGCACATCTGTCACAGGACAGGAAAATGAGTAAATGCATTGTGATTGCAGCAAACCAGGTTTCTTGCTGACAAAGAATGGGGAGAAGCATATAGAGGGTGAAGAGGAGGAAGACTATGGTGTTGCATTTGGATTGGAGGTATCCTTATTTTTAAAATTTTTTTTCTAACTCTGCTCACTGAAATGCCTAGAAGCAATAACATTTAGTGCAAATGAGCACAGCTAGAGGCCAGATTTTGGTTTCTAAACACCATTCCCCACTAAAAAAGAGCTATCATTCCTTGAAGATACAGCTGGTTGCAGATGGGGACTGGGAAAGTCCAGGGAGAATGTGGAACACTTTGGTGTGCCATAAATCAAGAAAATACTCAAAACTGACAGAAACATGACAAAAAGACACTGGAGTCATCTTCAGGGTTACCCACTGGCTAGGTTTGGGATAACTTCAGCACTGAAAAGAACGAAGGCGTTATTGAAGTAGAACACACAACATTTTTAAAAAATGAGTAATGGTACTGAAAAAAAGGGTGGGGCTAAAGGAAAGCTCTTCTTTATAGAAAAATATCAGATAATAGGTGTAAAATAAATGATTCAGAAAAGGATTATCAAGGGCAAAAATTGGTGGGGAGACAGGATATTTATACAATCTCTAAGTATCACCTTGCAGATTACTTCTTAATTACAGAGGTGAAATATCTGCCTTTAAAATGGAGAAATGTGGTGATTCTCACAGTAAGCAGTTCATCAAATTTTAGCATCACCCACATCAGGACAAACTGGCGGTATGTGTTCCTGATCGGACACACCAGGGATATAGCACGGCCAATGCCATATTCTTGCCAAAAATATACACTGTGCTCCAGACTCTGAAGAAACAATCATGGGTGAATACGAAATCAAAACACCTGCAAATAGGCAAGACTTTGGGAAGTAACTCATGAGTATCAAAGCACAGCTATTATCTCTAACACACAAAGAGCTCTGGCAGATCAGTAAGAAAAGAAATCCCTTCTTATCGTACAGTCTCATACCGTCATGACCTAATCCATGTCCCAGCTCTCTCACCAGCAACACCTGTCCCTCATCTGTATTTCTAGCAGGGACCAGATTTTGGAGCTCCATCTCTTCCTGACTTGCCATGGAGACCTCTTTACTTAGAGGTCTCAGAGCATTTCAAAGTTATGATAGCCAGCTCAAAACCAGTGTTCCTCCCATTCCTCTTCTTTCACTTATATGCCTTTTGCAGTTGGTGTTATCCCCTGTCCCAAAGCCCAAAGACATCCTAGATCCCCAGCTCTCCTCAATGGCCCACATCACCACCACCGCCACCTGTGTTTCCAGCCACACAGCTCCCGGCCCTTCCCTGTGCTCTAAGCCCTCTGCTAGGCCCCCAGGATCCTCTCACCCCTGTCACCACTCACACAGCCTCACGCTACTGAAATACATTCTCTTGCACTGTGCTTAGACTTTTAATGGTCTGGTCCCCGTCCTCCCCTCATCTCTCCTAGACACATGCCATCCTACAGCCATGCCCACCTACACGGTCCCTAAGACTCGCCATTCCTGAGAACTGCCCGGCTCCCTCTCTGCCCCAGCTCAAACTCCCTTCTTGCAAGACCTCTAGCCTTCAGGCTAGATGGAGCGTTCCTGTCCCACAGCACCGAGCTCCAGCAGACAGATGGTGCCGGGCTTCGCGTCTGTTTCTCTGTCCCATGAGCTGCAGAATTACTCAAGGATGGGGCTGCCCTGTACTTCTGTATCCTTGGTCCCTGACATGGCAGCTGGCCCACGAGAGGAAATGAATCACTGAATGCCTTACAAAGCCTTTTCACACTCTTGCTAGGCTTTCAAAGCCTGGAATCCTCCATGGAGGTGATGCCTCACGCTCCGAAACCTGAGGAGGTGAACACATGTTAGCACAGCCCCTAGCCCTTTCTAAGTTTGGAGAGCTCCCCACTCTATTTGTCTTGATTGAAAAGTGGGGTGCCCAGACCACTCCCACCATGGGGGATGAAACTGTCAAACACTGGTTTTTCCAGCCTCCCTGGCCCCCCACCCATCGGATCCACCCAGGGTGGCTTTGGTACAGGGGCTTGTGAAGCAACAAGGGGCAAGGAGGTCTCCCTTTGGTGACAGCAACAGCTGTTTCCCAACAAGAATCAACATACAGTGTGGTCCGGGGCACTTCCTCCAGTTTCCAGGCCCTGAGTGGGATTCTCAACAACCCCTGACAACCGTGTGAGCTTCCCCTGCTTCCCTCAACACACAAGCGCCTGTCCTTCCTGGCTCAGCCGCAGGCAGCTTCTTTGCTTGCAACTGAGAACCTGACCAATGAAACAGACAGAATCTTTGGAGGCCAAGAAATTTGAAAGGGGTCAGTGATAAACCTGGTCAAGACCACTGTTCCAAATGAAGTGTAATTATGAAGAGGCAAGCATAGGTTTCATGTCAGTCCTCAAAAAAATGTCTGGATACAATTCCAAAGGAGGAGAGCCGCAATGCACTTGGCAACACTGACATAAGCGCCGTCCTCTCGATGACTATGATGGGCTGAGGGCCACGTGCTTGGATACCCGCTCACAAGAGGCTCCCACTAATTTCGTCTCAGCTTGTTACACGGATACTCTAACAGCTCTCAGAAACAGTTCCTGGCATTTCTTTAATTCTACAGGTAAAGTGCAAGGTCACCTTCTACACGTGTCTACTTTCATGATTAACTATTACCGAGACACACGACTATGTCTCTTCCACTGGTGGGTCTGCCAGCCTTGTGCCACCCCCTGTCTTTGGAGCAGGATGGAGTGTGAGGCTCTAGGTGAAGCGGTGACAAGGGTGGCTTTCTGGTGCAGACTCATATTCAAAAACTTTGGACAGTATCAGAGCTTGATCTGCCCATACTGAATTCTGAACAAGTGGGTAAATGCATAGTGTCCCAAATGCACAGCTTGTGCACTCACAGCGATCAGCCCTTCCCTGGCACCCCTTGGTAGCAGGACATGGTTTCTGATCATTTCCATCCTGACTGCATCGTACCGGGAGCCCGGGCTGCCTGGGGGCGGTGCTCTGGCCACGGCTCTGGGAGGAAAGGGGGAAGCCAGCTCTTACCTGCCTGTGCAGCTGTGATTAGGGCTGTGTTCCCCTCGCTGTCCTGCCAGTTGACGTCAACGTGGGGGCACTCTGCTAAGGCCACCACGGTATCCACAAAGCCGTGGTAGCAGGCGACAATAAGGCCGGTCTAGAAATGAAGAGGGGAAGCGGGTCAGAGGGGCAGAGCCGGAGCATGGTGGGTCAGCACTGGGGACCCCAAGGGGCACCCACTACCCTCCAGGGGGCTGGACAGGGCAATGACAGGGACCTGGAGTCCCAATTCTCAGAGGTGGTTTACAGTGAGCCAGCTGCTCGATCCTTCTCAAATGTGTGTTGAGCACTGACTCGAGTGAGGGCCTAGACGTGAAAACATCAGTGAACTGCTAAGGCCTCAGCCCTCCTGGGGTGTGCTTCCCCCAGGGAGGGAAACGCACCAACTATAGGGCTCGTAGAGAAATAAACGACAGAGCACGGCAGACGGCGATGGGGTAAAAAAGGTGCGTGCAGGGCAGGGTGCAGCTCTCTAGGGAATAGGGTGGTCAGGCTGGGCTTGGCAGAAGTGAGGTTGGGGTCTGTGCGTGAAAGAGGCAAGGCAATGGGCCACAGGGATAAAGAGAGGGGGAACGCCCCAGGAGAGGAAACAGCTCAAGCAAAGGCCCCAAGTCAGGACCGTGCCTGGTGCATCCAGGGAGCGGCCCAGTGGCCGGAGAGGCTAGAGCAGAGTGAGTGAGAAGAAGAGGAGTAACCTGGGTCCAGGAGGCAACAGGGGGTCTCAGAGGCCGTGGACAGGGCCCTGGGGACCCCCTGAGTAGGGGGAGTGTCCTGAGCCATCGGCTGCCAATCATCCACATCCACTCTGGCTGCTGGGCAGCAAACAGGCTCTAGAAGAACAGGGTGGAAGCGGGAGCTGGTGGGAGACCACTGTGGGGCCAGGCAGGCGAGGATGGTGTCACACCAGGGTGGGGGCAGCAGTTGGGGAGGCAAATTTGGATTCTGGAAAGGAAGATTTGCTGTTAGAATGGAGGTGACGTTGAGTAGAAAAAGAGCCCAGGATGACCCCAAAGTTTTGGCCCTAGCAGCTGAGAGGATGCAGTTGCCATCAAATGAGAGGGACAGGCTATGGGACAGGGTGGGCGTGGGGACAGATGGCCGGCAGACTTCAGTGTATTGTATGATACTGTCTCTGGACAACCCAGTGGTGACATCAGGTAGAGATGGATAGCAGCGTGGAGTCATGGAGAGAGAACCAAGCTCGATAGATACACTGAGAGTTGATTTTGTACATCTATCAATTAAATATTACCAAATGTTAAAATCCTAGCTCCCAGTGGAATGGCGCAAGAAGTGGGGCTTTGGTGGGGTGATTAAATCACAAGGGTGGAGCTCTCATGGATGGGATTAGTGTCCTATAAAAGGGACCTCAAGAGCTCTCTTGTGCCTTTTTCCTCCAAGTGAGGACGCAGACAGAAGTCTGCAGTCTGCATCCTGGAAGAGGGCCCGGGCCAGAACCCCACCGTGCTGGTGCCCTGATCCTGGGCTTCCAGCCTCCAGGAATGTGAGAAATAAATTTCCACTCTGTATAAGATCTTAGCCTTCCAGCCCCTAGAACTGTGAGGAATAAACTTCCATTATGAGTAAGTACCCCGTCTATGGTGTTTTGTTGCAGCAGCCCAAGTTGACAAGGAGACTTCATAACAAAGGAAAACAGCGTAGACTCAGGTGTGAGGCTCACCGCCTCACAGACGTACATAAAGTGAGATGCTAAAATTCAACCCAGGGTAGGAGCTAATGACCAAGCAATCAAGTGTCACTCTTGGCAGTGCCAGCCACACCACCACTGCATGGGAGGCACAAAGTTTACCTTGAGCCACTCCACAGTGGCCCAGCCGATTTTCACCAGATTTATTTATTTATTTATTTATTTTGAGACAGAGTTTCGCTCTTGTTGCCCAGGCTGGAGTGCAATGGCGCAATTTCAGCTCATTGCAACCTCCACCTCCTGGGTTCAAGTGATTCTCTTGCCTCAGTCTCTCAAGTAACTGGGACTACAGTCATGTGCCACCACACCCGGCTAATTTTGTATTTTTAGTAGAGACAGAGTTTCGTCATGTTGGTCAGGCTGGTGTTGAAATCCTGACCTCGTGATCCACCCGCCTCGGTCTCCCAAAGGGCTGGGATTATAGGCGTGAGCCAACACGCCCAGCCAATTTTTAGTAAGAATATAATTTTTCATGGAACAATAAGAGGACTCGAGTAGCTCTGCCCACTTATCTCAATAAGGCTCCTAGTTGCCCCACAGAAGAATATTAAATCACAAATATTCACGTTTTTAAAGTTCTACAGAATACCATTGATTTTCTAACACTGACATCCATACCACGGCATAATGAACTCAATAACTGTTGACTATGGAAAAGGGTCTTTAACACACTCGAGCTTATGCGCCCCTTGGAAGAGGTCACTCCATCGATACGGTGAAACGTTTCACAATAATCTAATTTTAAATAGAAAAGAGTGGGCTGCAGGCAGGCTCTGCTTAGAAGCCACTGAGGTTTTCGGCCTCTCTGCGAACTAAGAGTTCGCTGCCGCCGCCACCTCCATTCTCCCAGCTAACCTACCAGCCTGCTTTCGCATAAATGTGCCGGAAAACTTGTCATTCCACCCAGGGAGCGCCCAAAAATCGTTTTTAGCTTCTTTGGATGGAGATATTGCTCTAGTATTCTACAATTTCCTGACTTATAAATAAAACATATTGAACATAATGTAACATCTTCCTCTGCATATAATTACACAAGTAGCTCATATTTATTGCAGAAAAAGATCCAAAAATTAAAGAGAAGAAGTAAAGTTATAGACCAGACACACACATATGCCCACATTTTTCTTTAAACTAAAACAGGACCATTTGCTATATGTCTTAGTTAGGACTGTATCAGCAATATCTTCACATCAATAAAAGTAACTCTGTGTCAAAATTTCTGGTAGATCCAGAGTATTCTATTCTATGTGGGGTAGAATTGTCATTATTTAACAAACCCCTATTCTTGGATACTCAGATGATCTGTTTCTCACTTTCTCATGAGTAAAACCTGCAATGAAAGCCCTGGAGCTAAGGCTTTGTGTATTTTGTTTCTTGTTTTCTCAGGAAACATCGTTAGGAGCAGGATTTCTGGATTAAAGAAAATAGGTATTTTGAAAGTTTTTAGCATATACTGCAAACCTGCCCTTCAGGAAGGTCCCAGATGGCATCTGCCTTTGCCAACCCTGACATCCAACCTGCACTTAAAGGGTTCAGGTTAAAAGGAACGCCTTCCCTAGGTGGCTACAAGAGGGACATGCTCAGGGCTCCGGAAGTATCTGGCTCCTGAATTAGGTCTCTTTCAGGACCACCCTCCCCTCCCCTCCTTCTCACCTCAACCAGGGAAGGGTTCTGCTCTGGATAGATAGCACCTCCTCCCTCCACCACACTCCTCCAGCTTCTTAAGGTAAAACTTCCCAAAATGTGCAGCAGGCACCTGCTGGCAGCCACCTTGGGGAGGCTGATATAATATTTAGACACCTAAGAACATCACTTTTTTTTTTTTTTTTTTTTTTTTTTTTTTTTTTTTTTTTTTTTTTT